>NW_028318696.1:1067500-1366541 GCF_062004578.1 Staurois parvus | reverse complement strand
CCCACCCAGTGTCATAGTGGGACTGCGGAAGGCATTCTAAGTTGCTGATCGCCACCATTATTAAAAATATTTACTAAAAAATAAACATTTACTAAAGAATTATTAAAAAATAAAAAATTCCAGTATCTATACCACCACTTTGTAAACGCTATAACGTTCACGTAAATCAATTAATTTACACGTATTGGGATTTTTTTTTTTTAGCTAAGACATTTAGCAGAATACATTTGGCCTAAATTTATAACTAAATTAGATTTTTTAAATGTTTTTACTGGACGTTTTATAACAAAAAGACAAAAATATGGTTTTTTTTTTTTAAACTTTGTTGGTCTTTTTTTGTTTATAACGCAAAAACAAAAAAAAGAAAAAAACTCGCAGGTGATCAAATACCACCGAAAGAAGTTCGATTTGTGGGAGAAAAAAAAAAAAAAAAGACTCATTTCATTTATGTACAGTGTTGCATGATTGTGCAATTGTCAGTTAAAATAATGCAGCGCTATAACGCAAAAAAATGGCCTGGTCAGGAAGGGGGGTAAATCCTCTGGAGGGCGAGAGGTTAAAGTGTTTTTAAAGGCTTTTTTTTTTTTTATTTAAAGAAAAAAAAAAACCTATCTATACTTACCTGCTGTGTGCAGTGTTTTTCCACAGAGCAGTTTTGATCCTCCTCTTCTCAGGTCCCACGGCAGCGCTCCTGGTGCCTCTCATGTCAGGTGCCCCCATAGCAAGCAGCTTGCTATGGGGGCACCCGCTGCTCTGCGTGTCCATTCACACACAGAGCCCTGGCTTGGCCCCGTCACTCTCTTATCATTGGCTCACTGGTTGTGATGGACAGCGGTGGGAGCCAATGGCTCCTGCTTCTGTGTCAGCCAATGAGAAGAGGGAGTCCCGGGATAGCCGAGCCTCCAGTGCACATCGCTGGATCGAGAGGTGGCTTACAAGGGGCTGGGGGGATTCTGCACAGAGAAGGTTTTTTTGCCTTCATGCATAGAATGAATGATCCCTGGCCATGCGGGATCTCCTGCATGGTGGGGGTTGGGGAAAGACCTGGCAACCTACCCTGTAAAATAATTGCTAAGAGAATTCATGGAAAAAGTCGCTTACGAGTGACGGTCCATGCAATCGCCAAGGGTCGGATACGACTGGATGGATGGAATGAAGGTAAAAAAAACATTAAGCCTTTACAACTACTTTAAGCAGCCCAAAGATTATTGGATTTTCTTTCCTTCCACCATAGGTAGAGAAAGAAAATTGCTCCATTCCCCCATGAATACAAACAGCACTGTGGGAGGCTCCCCCCCCCCCCCCCATTAACACGATTGTGTTTTGCTGGGGGGGGGGGGGGGGGCCACAGAGCACCTTCCTAGCCAGCAGAACACAATGGTTACTATAGCCAACAGCATTATTCAAATGTCATCCACTGCCTGCCCATACATAGACTGAATCTATAGGCCAATCTCTGCTGAATTTCAATACAAGTGTAGCTGGCTGCCTTAAGAAAGGGTTTCCTGTTACTTTGGAAAGATTTTCACTTACCTCCTGTTGTGTCTCTGGATTTTTTTTCTTTTGTCTATCCTCCTTTCCTGTTCCAGACAAAAGGTTTCAACCTTTTCCTTCTACTTGCAAATTCATCCACTTTTCTCCAATTTCCATTCCAACAACCACCAAATGGACTGATGCAACCCATCACCCTCAGTCTCTACCAAAATCATGAGACATTGGAAACTGTTGCTGGGAGGATACATTAGTCCATTGCATTAGACTGGTTGAAATAGCTTGAAAACATATGGCCTTCATACATATGACTCCTATGGAATGTTGAAGTTGTTCTACATCCTGCTCCAACCTCCTACAAGAAGCAACAAGTGTTCAGCAATGATGCCCGATTTCACCAAGACGAATACAAGTTGGGCACACGGCACAGATGAGGTCATATGGAAGGATCCAATGCCAGCACCTACCTCCAAAAAACAAAGTGGCTAGGTGTCCAACATACTAAAGGGGCATTGTCATTTTGTCCACTCTGGACAACAGTGACCACAGTCAGCCAATCCTCCAAAACCTTTATTTACAGAGCCATATCCCCTCACTACAGCGTCCCTGGATTGTCCTCAGTACAGAAAGTGACTGCAAATCCAAAATGTGCCATCAGAGAACAGGAGGTGAGGATATGTTTTGATGGGGAAACCAGTTAATGGCGACAACTAAGACCGCGGTTTCAATCTAAAATGAACCCTCAAAATAATTTTCAGGCCTTAGAGAACTCCTGCTTAGCCAATTCATCCTTGACATTGGCCAGTGGGAAGAATGCCTCCCTTTCAGCTCGCTTAAAAACAGGGGTCTCTAAACTTTCTAAACAAAAACGCCAGTTTATGGTCTTTTAGAGACTTCGAGGGGGGCTGGACTGTGGCCATTGAAAACAGAAAAAGCCTCAATAGGAGTACACAATGCCCCATGGGAGGAATATTGACCAATTGTTGGTATCAAGGGAAGAAATAGAGCTCCATCATTAGTATCAGTGTGAAAAATAGTGCCTTCCCATTGGTGTTAGCAGGAGGAATAGTGCCCCATTGTTGGGGCCACTGGAAGTAATAGTGCCCTATTTTTGGTTACGACGAAAGGATTTATGACCTGTTGGTGTCAGTGGGAGGAATAGTACCCCAACGGCCAGATAAAGGCAAGCAAAGGGCCACATCTGGTCCCTGGACTTCCGTATGGAGACCAATGGCTTAAAAGATAATCGGCGTCATGCTGTTGGCTCTGCCCAAATGGTGTAGGATCTGGAACTGTGCAGACACCATCAGATGGAAGGTCAATCAACCACAGAGGAAGGAACCTCTTGCAACCTCTGGAGGAATAGGAAGAAGGGTCAGCCGCACACCGGAGGATAAATGAATATAGTGTGTATTTATTGATCCATAGGACACACAAAACACCAGGAACTGTTAATGCGTTTCATACGATCTCGTGCCTAATCATAACACAACAGAGCCTGCACCTGTTGAGGATTGATCTGGATGGTTTGCCTGAGCAGTATAGCTTTGTAATTTGAACCTCTGGAGCAGGGGTGGACTGACCATTCGAGCACTCGGGCACTGCCCGAGGGCCCGGGATCAGTAGGGGGCCCCATGAGATACCCCTGGTACCTTTCATTGGCTTTTTTGGGCGTGGGCGAGGACACAGGGGCCCCATGATCCCTTATTGCCCGGGGGCCACATGAGTTGTCAGTCCACCCCTGCTCTGGAGGAATCCCAGGCTTCCAAAGAACATAGGTTGAGTCTGGAGTAAGCCAGGTTGTGAATGGCTGGTCCAAGCCACAAAATCCCTTAGCTTTAGGGAGACCTCTCATTCCATCTGTGTCTTTGGTACAAAAAGGAAAAAGGGAAATCACTCCCGATGGGACACAAAAAAGGATGCCACACACAACAAAAAAATTAAAAAAATTAAAAAAGAAGGACAGGGATGTTAACCATGCCCTATTCTTTTTAAAGCAAAAAATACATATTTTTTTAAAGTTATATGTACTTTAATGATTTTTAAAACTTATTTATACATTTTGAGGAGTTCAGCTTTACCTTAAAGTGAACCTGTCTTAATTTGGCAGGGAAATGAGATGTACACTTCTATGGCCGATTCAGGTTCTTTGGATGGCACTGGCAGAAAACAGACCAGGCTGAAGGAACAGCCAGCCTACCTTTGATTCACTTTCACAAAAAGCACTTTGCCAGAGCAGTGTGGGGACCTCTATATTCATACTGCAAGACAGATGAGCCTACAGCCAGCTACAAGTCGGGCTCACTGTGTACACTGGTGTCACTGAACGAGCAGAAGGCCAGACAGGCGGGGATCGTGTCCTTAGATTACTCTCTCTTCAGGAAATCCGATATTATGCCTGCCAGGGAAAAACGGAATATAAAAAAAAAAAAAAAAAAAAAAAAAAAAAAAATCACACCGTCTCTTCCTCAACTGTATGATTCACCACAGACTGCGGTGTTCTAATCATTAAATATCAGCTCATTTCTTCGGTCTGAGGGAGTTGGTGAGGACGGGGAGAGGGGCTGTGCATGCTATAGGCATTGTACAAGGAATCACAACAAGCTGTCTAGTACTAAGTATCTGCATTGCAGTAGCAGCCCTTCTCCGCACCGGGCTGCCCACACACAGCAGATCTGGTCGGCACAGGCAGGTGAACCCACTTCCAGGATGAAACCCAACTTCCTATTATAGGGCTCGTACACATGGGCAGTTTGCTGCATTCGGGTCCATTATTAAAGAATATGTAAACCCAACATATTCCCAGTATGTGCCTGCTGTACCATGACCATGAAAAGGTCTCCTGCTCTCCTTGTATTGCTTCCTTTGTTTGAAATACCTGGGTGTTCCTGCCTTGCTATTTAAAACTGACCACACTAGGCATGAGAAAACAGCATGGTCAGTTGTATAACTATGCTGGGAACTCAGCCTGCCCTCCTCCAACGATCTGACTTATGCTGACCCTCCCCCCAGCACAGTCTTTTACTGGGAAGATCAATGTGCTGCTGTCTCTTCTCCCCCGGCTCTCTAAGCTCCTTATGCTGCTGAGAAGAGGGGGTGTATGTTGGCTTATTAAAAAAAAAAAAAAAAAAAAAAGGGGGCAGGGGGGAGGTGCTTGTAATATTTTTATTTGTATACACAAAACACAGCATTTAGTAGTGGCACATGCACAGAATGACCCTGGACTTCAATTATTCACAATGACTGAGGGCCTGTTCATACCAGGTGCATTTGGCTGCATTGGGCAGTCTTACCAGGCAAGATCCCCACCAGGGGCGGACTGACAACTCATGGGGCCCATGTCCTTGCCCACACTCAAACCACACCCAAAAAAAACTATGAAAAAGGTACCAGGGACATCTCATGGGGCCCCCTACTGACCCCGAGCCCTCAGGCAGTGCCCGAGTTCCCCAATGGTCAGTCCGCCCCTGGTCCCCACACATGGGCAAGGCATATTGCCTTATATCCTATTTGTTCAGTTCACACCACTGCCTGACAATGGTATATGTAAAAAAAAAGTAGAACATGCATGATTTTTTTCGCAGCTAGCTGCAGTGAAACATTTATAAACAATCCAATAAAGTTTAGAAAAAAAAAATAAGAAAAAAAAGTAGCACATCTGCTCTATGTACCAACAGCAGTGGCCATGTTACTATGGTGTGAGCAAGCAGTGAAGGCTGAGGCCATTCTGCAATGCACCACGGGTCATGAATGACTGCAGGGGGAGATGTACACATTAACTGTTTAATCAGCGCCATCGCTGCCTAAACTGTGACGATATCTACATGCCAGCCCTGAGCAATGGCATCAGCCAATAGGCTCCATTTACACCAGTGGAAGTCAACCTGGACATTATAGATGGCATAAAATGCAGCCCTCGACACCAACAGTACAAAGAACCGGCAACCCCCAGCCCTGGTGTCGGGCGAGTCCACCGGCAACCCCCAGCCCTGGTGTCGGGCGAGTCCACCGGCAACCCCCAGCCCTGGTGTCGGGCGAGTCCACCGGCAACCCCCAGCCCTGGTGTCGGGCGAGTCCACCGGCAACCCCCAGCCCTGGTGTCGGGCGAGTTCACCGGCAACCCCCAGCCCTGGTGTCGGGCGAGTCCACTACCAACCCCCAGCCCTGGTGTCGGGCGAGTCCACTACCAACCCCCAGCCCTGGTGTCGGGCGAGTCCACTACCAACCCCCAGCCCTGGTGTCGGGCGAGTCCACTACCAACCCCCAGCCCTGGTGTCGGGCGAGTCCACTACCAACCCCCAGCCCTGGTGTCGGGCGAGTCCACTACCAACCCCCAGCCCTGGTGTCGGGCGAGTCCACTACCAACCCCCAGCCCTGGTGTCGGCGAGTTCACTACCAACCCCCAGCCCTGGTGTCGGCGAGTTCACTACCAACCCCCAGCCCTGGTGTCGGCGAGTTCACTACCAACCCCCAGCCCTGGTGTCGGCGAGTTCACTACCAACCCCCAGCCCTGGTGTCGGCGAGTTCACTACCAACCCCCAGCCCTGGTGTCGGCGAGTCCACTACCAACCCCCAGCCCTGGTGTCGGCGAGTCCACCGGCAACCCCCAGCCCTGGTGTCAGTGAGTTCAATAATAACTCCCCGCATCGGCAATGGTGTGTTGGGCAGCAAGGATTTGCACTGTACACTTGTAAACGATAACAATGCCAGAAAGATCCTGCGTACAACCAAAAGGACAGAGTACATGAGGCTGATTCTAAACAGCATCAGTTGTCCTTACGGAGTGTACAGTCTAGTCTCATTTCAGATGCTGGCTCGCCTCGCCTCCACCCAAGCAATCAATTATACCCGCAACAGGACCGCCGCACGCCGAGATGCAAAATTATATTCTTCCTTTATTAAAACAGGCAGCAGGAAGACGTTCTGTTCTGACGTGTTCAGCGCTAGGTATAGAGCTTTTATGACTTGCAGATCGCTCCATATACTAGGCAATCTTTATAAAGTCCATGTTCTGTAAAGACAAACCATTTTATTCTAAGGCTGACCATACACATACAGATTTGTTTCCCATTCGGTCTGCATTTTGACAGCTACGGGCAATGGCTGTAACAGAGGCAGAAGCGGAGGGGAAACACTGCAAGGGAAGAATAAAAGGGGGGCACAAGATGACAGTGTCCCTTTAAAAACCTGACGGGTAGATTTCTCAAGCTGCATGGGGGGGCTGGGGGGAGTCCTCAAACAGATGTCATTGCTCTATATCTACCAATCAAATTCTGCCTTTTATTCTCGAACTCTAACTCTGCAGTGCAGAATCCGGAAGGTTGCTAGGCAGCAGTACTGACTGTCGGATACAATTCTTTCCTCCTACACAGATTAGAGGCCCGCTGAGACACTTCCCCATAAAACCACAATGATGAACAATGGGCTTCTACATCATCACCAGGCAGCGCACAGCATAGTACCACCATGTGATCAGTCTACCACAATGGCAGCTGGTCCTCATATTCCAGGGATTGAAAAGTTAAATTTTTTTTTTACTTAAAATAACAAAACATGATACATTTACCTACTCCGTTCAATGATATTGCACAAAGCGCTCCCTTTCCTTGTCTTCTGCGGTCCTCCGCCGGCACCTCGGACTCCACCTCCCTTTCCGAGTGCCACAATAGCAAGCTGCTTTCTATGGGGGCAGATGTGTAGGCTGTATCTATAGACACACACAGCACAGCTTGGCCCTGCCCGCCACTCCCTCCTCACAGGTAATCAGTAACATTGGACATTTTAGAACACATTTTTAACTTGGAACACTGGCGCAAGGGCTTGATTATTCTGGTGCATGCTATCGGACAAGAACAGAAATCCATCTAGCCATCCATCCAGCCAACCAGCCGCTCATCCATCCAGCCAACCAGCCGCCCGCCCATCCAGCCAGCCAGCCAGCCGCCCGCCCATCCAGCCAGCCAGCCAGCTGCCCGCCCATCCAGCCAGCCAGCCGCCCGCCCATCCAGCCAGCCAGCCGCCCGCCCATCCAGCCAGCCAGCCGCCCGCCCATCCAGCCAGCCAGCCGCCCGCCCATCCAGCCAGCCAGCCAGCCCGCCCAGCCAGCCAGCCGCCCGCCCAGCCAGCCAGCCGCCCGCCCAGCCAGCCAGCCGCCCGCCCAGCCAGCCAGCCGCCCGCCCAGCCAGCAAGCCAGCCAGCCAGCCGCCCGCCCGCCCAGCCAGCCAACCAGCCGCCCATCTAGCCATGCATATTTGCACATACACAAGTAAAACAAATCTTAGCTCTCAGAACGGAAACTGAACTTCTTCAAATTAACATTTTATACACACATGCACAAAAAAATGCTTACCAGCAATTCAGGTTTCTGCATTTCTTTTTCACTCATCTATATGCAGAGTACGTTTATGTGTCTGTGTGTACAAGCACATTGAAAATAATGGAGTGCATTTAGATCAGAAAAAAATAAAAACAAACACCTGTATGCCTAAAAACTTTGTTTTTAGGCAGTAGTGTGCAAGAGGCCAATGAGTGATGTGGTGAGGCAGTCGTAACAATACATGGAATCTGTGCAATGTACACACATATATATATATATATATATACATATATATACATACACACACACACACACACACACACACAGATTGATTCATTGATTACTGGCGCAGCCTCCGAGTCCCCCTGCATGGCTCCCCCAAACTTCTGGTCAGGGAGTGTGCATCGCATCATTCACAGTAACCCCGCCTTCCTCAGGACTACATGTCCCAAAATTCAAACCACCTCTGCACATGTGCAGACTTTGCAAGCTGCTTTCAATGACAGGCATGTTCTGGTGCGTCTATTGCTCTTAGGCCACCTGTGTCCATCGGTAGAAAAATGCATGAAAGGGTGGCTCCATAGGACTCTGTAAGCCAAAGAGTCACCACAGAAATCAGAGCCAGGGATTTGGGGACAAGTTGAAAAGGGACAACATAAAAATACAGAAACATAAGCAGCAGACAACGTTCGTCCCGACATCAGCGTCTTAAGTGGAATAAAAAAAAAAAAATGAAGAAATGTTTTGGGTTTTTTTTTAAACCTACCTGAGCCCATCAATAAGCTAAATATACCAATAGCCATATGCCCATCAATCAATATAATACACAGAGTGCTCTCCCTGCACCAGCCATGACTGCACAGCTGGGATCCACATATTCTGTTGCCATCAACAAAGATACAGTACAAATACATTGTATCAACAAGAATCCTAAAATGTATCAAACAGTCTCAGATAGAGTGGTGAAGAGTTATCCACACACGCGGGGCATTTTAATGCCGCCGATAACGTTAGCGGTGTAAAGTCGTGTTAAAAACGTGAGTTTTTCAGCGTTCTGTATTAGCATTTAGCCGTGTTTTAGATTTTTTTTTTTTTTTTACTGAAAAAAAAAAAAAAAAAATGCGTGTCTTTGTAGTGTGGGAAGAAACCGGAGTACCCAGACGAAGCCACTGTGCTGCCCATAACACACTAACACATTTACACCCCGGTCACATTGGGTGCAACTTGGCATGTGATTTGCATGCGATGCGACTTGCAAATCGCATCCTACTGTCCACAATTAGAGCGGTCATATCGGTGCGGTTCAGACTTGGTCGGAGCAGCACCGATCTCTAAACTTGAGGAGGAGCTGTACAGAGCGTGACGTCATTCGCACCGCCGGAGCCACGAGGAGGCTCGGCGGACATCTTTACTGAGGGTCAGTCACTGCTACCTTATCCTTGTTAACCTGTATGGGTCTGGTTTTGCATGCTACCCTATATATATTTTTATGCTAAGGCAAATAAATTCCTTTAACATACTACACTATCTCTGGCACCTGTGTTTTTTCTGGGGCTCCTATTTGGAGCTGTTACCCCCACAGAGAAGGTGCCATTACCACTTAGTGGAGAGAGTCCCACCACCATTGTGAAGTACCTGATACACCTTAAGGAGGACCTCAGGATCTGGTTTGAGTCTTCAGGGACCCACCGTGAGAGGGATGCATGCTATCTGAATGTTGGAGGATCTGACATCTGGAATGATTATTCCTACATGCGCATAATCCATGCGTTTCTGGTGAGTGCGCATTGCTATTATTTAAGGCCGCAAGAGCTTTGAAAGTCTGCACCCTATATAAGAAACCACGGCTATTATCACATTGACTTTTGGACTGTTTTCAGTTTATATTCTTCTAGCGCTGCACCATATTACCTTTTGTTGATCTCTAAACTAGTACATGCACTACTTTTGGTGTGATTTGCATAGACACCTGTGTCACATATCTTGCAAATCGCACCTGAAATCGGCATCTCATCTGACTATTGAAATCATGCAACTTCACTGTAAGTCGCACGATTTTAAAGTTGGGCTTGATGTGACCGGGGTGTGAGGTGCATCTAGCACTTTGGCATTAAAGTGGTCATAAACTGAATTTTTTCCATTGTCCCTACAGGTAACCTTATAATAAGGCTTACCTCTAGGCCAGGCATGTCCAAAGTCCGGCCCGCGGGCCATTTACGTCCCGGGGGTCGGTTTAATACGGCCCTCCAACAGCCCTCCCTGCTCTGTGTAATGTGGCCCTCCCACGGCCCTCCCTTCTATGGCAGACAGTCTTCTGCTTCAGAGCAGAGGGCAGTGCGCATGCCTGACTGCGGCGCGTTCTCCCTGGTCTGTGTAAATGCGGCTGTCGCACGGCCCTCCCTTCTGTGGCAGACAGTCTTCTGCTTGAGAGCAGTGCGCATGCGTGACTGCGCCGCGCTGGGAGCGACAGAGGGCGGTGACGTCAGGGCCGGGCTTCCAGCGTGAAGTGTGTTTCTCTTCCCCTCCCGGATGCCGAGCAGAGACTTCAGCTCCAGCTACCTTTTTCTCCCTTCACATTAGTGCAGGTAAGTTTTTTTTACATTTATTTTCAATACATTGTGAAAACTCAGTTGTCAGTTGATCTTAATGTTATGAAATGAAAAGTATGTCGTTTGCAATTAACTTGGCATAAAATAATTTATTTGCATTTAATTGTAATGGTTCAAAGAATGTTCGGAAAAATGTTCGTCCCTCCACCATGTTCACTTCATCCAATCTGGCCCTCTTTGAAAAAAGTTTGGACACCCCTGCTCTAGGCAGTGGTGTCCCTAGGCAGGTGTGGGGGGGTGCACGCCGCACGGGGTGACACCTATTGCACGGGGTAAAACCGGACCCGCTCCATGAAAAGGTAAGTTTTAAAGCAAGCCGACAATCCCCGCAGGATGGATCGGATCTGCGGATTCCGATCCATTATGCTCCCCAATCCGCAGATACAATCCATCCTGCAGGGATCGTCGGCTTGCAACCTATACGCTCCACAAAAAAGGTACGTTTTAAAGGCTTGCTTTAAAACTTACCTTTTTCGTGAAGAAGTCAGTTAACCCTGTATCGGGTGCAAGTCGACGATCCCCGCAGGATGGATCGGATCTGCGGATTAAGCATAATGGATCGGACTCTGATCCATTATGCTCTCCAATCCGCAGATCCGATCCATCTTGCAGGGATCATCAGCTTGCTTTAAAAAAAACTTACCTTTTTTGTGGAGCTCGAGGAGAGATCAGTTAACCCCGTATAGGTTGCAAGCTGACGATCCCCGCAAGATGAATCTGATCTGTGGATTGGGGAGCATAATGGCTTGGACTCCGGTCCATTATGCTCAGTCCACAGATCCGATCCATCCTGCTGGGATCATCGGCTTACAACCTGCATGGGGTTAACGGATCTCTCCACGAACTCAACAAAAAGGTAAGTTTTTAAATCTGATCCATCCTGCGGCGATTGTCGGCTTGCAACCTATACAGGGTTAACTGATCTCTCCACAAGCTCCACGAAAAGGTAAGTTTTTAAAGCAAGCCGATGATCCCTGCAAGATGGATCGGATCTGTGGATTGGGGAGCATAATGGATTGGACTCCGGTCCATTATGCTCAGTCTGCAGATCCGATCCATCCTGTGGGGATCGTCGGAGGGGTGACACCAACCCTAGGGATGCCCCTGCCTCTAGGTACAGTGAACATCTCAGAAACATGCACCGTTTAGAAGATATTCAGTGTTACTGCAGACGGTGACGCCACTGAAGCATGCGCTCTGAAGGGATAGCATGCTCGTGCAGTCTCTTCAGAGCTCCGTGATGCGCATGCCTAGGAGAGACGTCATCGTGGCTCAGCCAAAGGACCAGAGCTTGCAAATCCAGAAGGAAGACCGGGTGAAGCCCGGTTGGCGGTGACAGCACGCCTCTGGAGGGCTTTGTTTTAAGGTAAGTTTTTCATAATGTGCTAATATGCCATTGCCTTGCAGAAGGGTTTTTTTTTTTTTTTTAATTTCCTGCGTATACTACTACTTTAATTCATTGCATTGGCCATAATAATTTATTCTGGCCACTGAAATGAATGCTCAAGCAAAAAAACACGCATTTAGGCGCATCGGGCATTTTGTC
Source organism: Staurois parvus (assembly GCF_062004578.1). NCBI lineage: Eukaryota > Metazoa > Chordata > Amphibia > Anura > Ranidae > Staurois > Staurois parvus. The sequence continues at coordinate 1,354,579 of NW_028318696.1, read as the reverse complement.
TGCCTAAACGCTACAGCTCCTGGACACACTGGCAGCGTTTTTTTTTCTGCCTCTAAATGCCTAGATGTGTATGGACACATAGGCCAACATGCAGAGGTGTTTATAGAGGCGGACAAAAAAAATGCCAGATGCCCAGCAGCAGCATTAAAAACGACCAGTGTGCACGAGGTCAGTGTCCCTGTATGGGAGCTTCATCCTTGCCAATTGTTCTGCTGACCACTATCATCGGGAATGAAATGGATGAAGATCCAAAACAGAGTTTTCTTCAGGAACAGAAGTAAAATCTTCCAATGGAAACAATTGTTATAGTGACATCCATCTCACTTTGAAAAGATTCTGTCTACTGGACAGGAAGTGAAGTGAAATCTCCCCAATGGCACACAGATGGCAGAAGCAAAACCTCAAAAGGTTTTAACCCTTCCCCGCTCTATCCAAAATGTTAAAAATCATTGGCTTTAGACAGTAGGTAGAGAGGTGGAGAATGATCTCCCTCATCACAGAACAGATTGCCCAGGCAACTGTGAGGTCAAAGCACCAGTTTGGGAGAAGACGTGGTAAAGACAAACAACAATTCCTTCAGAGAAGAGTAAAGTCAGCATTTCTTCCCTCAGATGGGAATTCAGCCTGATCATCCTCCTCCTGTCATCCAGGAAATCCTTAAGAGTCCATAAGCACATCTCAGATGACACCACAAAGCCATCCATAACTTTGCCCCAATCACCAACCTGGTCTCCTATACCACGCAAACCTTCCTCTTTACTCTTCCCAAGGCCTGCTGCTCTCTAGCTACCCTGTCACCGCCTTCATGCTCACCTCCAGGACTTCTCCAGAGCTTCTCCCATCCTCTGGAACTCCCTAACCCAATCTGTGACTATATCCCACTCTGTCCTCCTTTAAGTGATTCCTAAAAACTCATCTTTACAGGAAGCTTATCCCACCTCTACCCAACAATTTTTACCTTATCCATCAACTCATCCCCCTCAACCCCCCCACAGTTAATAACTTATTGTATCAGTTGCCCCTCCTCTTTTTTTTTTAAATTGTAAGCTCTCCTACGTAGGACCTTCCTAACCCTCTTACATCCAGTTGTTTTGTGATGGTACAGTCTCCCTTAATATCACATGTCAAACACAAGGCCCATAGGCCAAATCCAACCCGCCAGCCATTTTATGCAGCCCTCACGCCTCTCCTGCTTCTGAGCCACCAACCCTCGCCTCAGCATCCAGCAGCAGACAGGAAGACGGAACTCCTCCACCAGATCCAGCCGCGGAGAGACTCATCTCTGCCCAACCCCCATCACGTCTCATCAATTGGCAGCAAAGAAGATGACAGAAATCCTCCTACGGATCCTGTGCCTCTTTGTGCACCCAAAGCACCCCATCATCTCCACCTCCCTTGGTCTCAGCATCCAGCAAATTCCGCCAGCTGACTCCAGCCCTCCTCCAGACCCTGCACGTTCTGCGTCCCAGCGCCACGCCCAACTTCTTCCCGGCAGCAGCACAAGGTAAGGGGGGGGGGCAAAGTAATGTAAGAGAGGGTGGGGGAATAATTCTCCAATGTTTCTATCAGTGTCAGTGGGAGGAACGGTGCCCCATCATTGGTGTCAGTGGGAGGAACGGTGCCCCATCATTGGTGTCAGTGGGAGGAACGGTGCCCCATCATTGGTGTCAGTGGGAGGAACGGTGCCCCATCATTGGTGTCAGTGGGAGGAACGGTGCCCCATCATTGGTGTCAGTGGGAGGAACGGTGCCCCATCATTGGTGTCAGTGGGAGGAACGGTGCCCCATCATTGGTGTCAGTGGGAGGAACGGTGCCCCATCATTGGTGTCAGTGGGAGGAACGGTGCCCCATCATTGGTGTCAGTGGGAGGAACGGTGCCCCATCATTGGTGTCAGTGGAAGGAACAGTGCCCTATCATTGGTGTCAGTGGGAGGAGTATTGCCCCATCAATCTTCACTTCTTATGATGGGGAGGCTCTTCACATCTAATGTATGGGGGGGGGGGGGGGTAGGGTTCTCTGGACATCTAGTCTTACAGATGAAACCGACCCTTTGAGGGCAATAATGCAGACGTAGCCAGTGACTAAATTGAGTTTGTCACCCCTGCTTTATATTGTCAAGTGCTTTGCAAACGGTTGGCACTATATAAATACCATATAATAACACTTACTCTGTGCTAACAAAAAAAAACAAAATACAAATAGTAAAAGGAAAAGTAAAGTAAATGATACAATATGCTTGTAGCAATCAGCCTACATCACAAACCATACCATATACCCATATGCCTAGCTAGTCACAACTCATCTACCCAACTTTACAGGTCTCTGCAACACCAACCATATTAAAAAAAAAGTTACTTTTCAGAGCACACTTGAACCTGATCAACTTCGAGGGGATAAAACAGACGATTCTTTTAAGAGATGCATGTTAAAGACCCAACATATCCTCATCTGTAACAGCAAAAGGAGTCTTGGGCCGTGAAAAATCCATCAAAAAGAAAACAGGGGGAAGCACTACTGTGCCCCATCTCACAGCAGATCATGGCCATACAGAACACATTGCCTACATTTCTCTGTGTATTAAAGATTAGCACAATCCTGAATCCCATACTCACCCTCTCCTTTTTCAGACCATCGATGTGTACCTTAATTTTTTTTACTTTATATATATATACAGGACTATAAAATGATTGTTGACAGTAGCAATCCCAGTGAGTGGGTGATGAATGAATGAAGGCAAGTATTTCAGCGCAGTAAAAACCAGTAGTACCAGTCCTGGATCGTACCAGCGGATGTTTTTCCATGGGCCTCATCTACTTTTCTGTGCATTGTAAGTACAAGGCAACTCGTTATGCCCACCCCAGCCTGACAGATGCTGAAGGAAGTCAAAGGAAGCATATTTTATTTTTCTGCCTTAAAAGAAATACTAAACACACACTGTTTAATTTACATTTTTCTTTCTCAATGTGGATGATGGCACTGTAATAATAATAATAATAATAATAGAAAAAGAACTAAAAGAAAAAAAAAATTAAAAAAACTAAACAAAAAAACCTAAAATGAAACAAAAAACCAAGAAAAAACAAACAAAAATACACCCACACAAATACTTTTTCCCTAATCAATATACAGCTGTCACGTGACCCAGCTCTTTCCCAGACTGTCTGCAGGGAAACATAAGCAGGAGGAGCTTGCAGTCATCTGCTGCTGATCACATGAGCACAAAAAAAAAAAAAAAAAATCAGCCTTTGCAATACAGGGTAAAAAATAAATATCAATAAAATGTTTTAAATTTTCATATTTAAAATCAAATCTTCATTTGGCAATAACAAGGTTTGGGTAGATTTCCGCCAGTTACAGGCTCTGTCACGCCCTCCAGCCTGTGTCTTAGAACAGGTGGGAGGTGAAGCCTCCATCAATCTAGATGCAATATCCCTCCCATATTGTGTTTAGCTGGTTAGTGAGGAGAGAGGAGAGAGACTGTCATTTACCCCTATTTTATAAAGTGTAATTGTATGATCACTAAGTCGCGCCAAATGATGCTCTTTAAATGATATATCCAAATAGCTGCCACTATAAATGCTATGTCAAAACTTATTTCAAATATTACCACCTTAAACACTAGTGATTATTAGCGGCGCATTATGTGTCTAGAACACATTAAAACTTATTGTCAATCTCTGTGCATAATTCCTTGTCTTCACTGCTGCAATACAAACATATTGTGCACAAAATATATAAAAAAACCTAAAAAATATTTTAAAAAAATTATATGTGACATCAAAATATAGTGCCCAGATTAAACACCATAAATCATAAGTCCTGTGAAAAAATTATAAAAAGTCCAAAAAAATGTTCTTCCACAATGCAAGTCCTCTGTTAATGTGATTCCCAGTGAAAAATGACATAAACCGCGTGCTGTGCCCTTCATACCCCCCCTCAGGTGTGCACTCACCAGAACACAGCTTTTAATTAGCCTTGTTATATAGATTCCAAATGTTGAGACCGGGAGGTTCCTCCAACAATCACCCATGATATGAATGGTAGCCAGGATCATAATATATACTCCTCTCCATGCTCACCCTGGGGGGGGGTCATTGGGAACAGCGCTTCTTACCCGGGGGGGGGTCATTGGGAACAGCGCTTCTCACCCGGGGGGGGGGGGTCATTGGGAACAGCGCTTCTCACCCGGGGGGGGGGGGTCATTGGGAACAGCGCTTCTCACCCGGGGGGGGGGGGGGGTCATTGGGAACAGCGCTTCTCACCCGGGGGGGGGGGTCATTGGGAACAGCGCTTCTCACCCGGGGGGGGGTCATTGGGAACAGCGCTTCTCACCCGGGGGGGGTCATTGGGAACAGCGCTTCTCACCCGGGGGGGTCATTGGGAACAGCGCTTCTCACCCGGGGGGGTCATTGGGAACAGCGCTTCTCACCCGGGGGGGGTCATTGGGAACAGCGCTTCTCACCCGGGGGGGGGGGGGCATTGGGAACAGCGCTTCTCACCCGGGGGGGGGGGGCATTGGGAACAGCGCTTCTCACCCGGGGGGGGGGGGGCATTGGGAACAGCGCTTCTCACCCGGGGGGGGGGGGGCATTGGGAACAGCGCTTCTCACCCGGGGGGGGGGGGGCATTGGGAACAGCGCTTCTCACCCGGGGGGGGGGGCATTGGGAACAGCGCTTCTCACCCGGGGGGGGGGTCATTGGGAACAGCGCTTCCCAACCTTGGGGGGGGGGGGGTCATTGGGGACAGCGCTTCCCAACCTTGGGGGGGGGGGGGGTCATTGGGAACAGCGCTTCCCAACCTTGGGGGGGGGGGGTCATTGGGAACAGCGCTTCCCAACCTTGGGGGGGGGGGTCATTGGGAACAGCGCTTCCCAACCTTGGGGGGGGGGGTCACTGGGAACAGCGCTTCCCAACCTTGGGGGGGGGGGTCACTGGGAACAGCGCTTCCCAACCTTGGGGGGGGGGGGGGGTCATTGGGAACAGCGCTTCCCAACCTTGGGGGGGGGGGGGTCATTGGGAACAGCGCTTCCCAACCTTGGGGGGGGGGGTCATTGGGAACAGCGCTTCCCAACCTTGGGGGGGGGGGGGGTCATTGGGAACAGCGCTTCCCAACCTTGGGGGGGGGGTCATTGGGAACAGCGCTTCCCAACCTTGGGGGGGGGGTCATTGGGAACAGCGCTTCCCAACCTTGGGGGGGGGGGGGTCATTGGGAACAGCGCTTCCCAACCTTGGGGGGGGGGGTCATTGGGAACAGCGCTTCCCAACCTTGGGGGGGGGGGGGGTCATTGGGAACAGCGCTTCCCAACCTTGGGGGGGGGGGGTCATTGGGAACAGCGCTTCCCAACCTTGGGGGGGGGGGGTCATTGGGAACAGCGCTTCCCAACCTTGGGGGGGGGGGTCATTGGGAACAGCGCTTCCCAACCTTGGGGGGGGGGGGGTCATTGGGAACAGCGCTTCCCAACCTTGGGGGGGGGGGGTCATTGGGAACAGCGCTTCCCAACCTTGGGGGGGGTCATTGGGAACAGCGCTTCCCAACCTTGGGGGGGGTCATTGGGAACAGCGCTTCCCAACCTTGGGGGGGGGGGGGTCATTGGGTACAGCGCTTCTCAACCTTGGGGGGGGGGGTCATTGGGAGGAGCGCTCCTCGTCCTGGGGGGGGGGGTCATTGGGAGGAGCGCTCCTCGCCCTGGGGGGGGGTCATTGGGAGGAGCGCTCCTCGCCCTGGGGGGGGGGGTCATTGGGAAGAGCGCTTCTCACCCTGGGAGGGGGGTCATTGGGAAGAGCGCTTCTCACCCTGGGGGAAGGGGGGGGTCATTGGGAAGAGCGCTTCTCACCCTGGGGGAAGGGGGGGGGGTCATTGGGAAGAGCGCTTCTCACCCTGGGGGAAGGGGGGGGGGGTCATTGGGAAGAGCGCTTCTCACCCTGGGAGTCAGTGGAAAAAAAAACTCTCCTTAAGCCAGCCATAGATGGATCGAAATTCAGCTGGTTCAGCAGGAGCCATCCAAATTTCGATCTGTCTATGGGCAGGCTGGTTATACTGAAGTCGGTCAACCAACTTCAGTACAACCAGCATGTCAGACTTTAGTGCCATCATTGTATATCCGCTGGCAGTGATCATTGTATTCGGACGATGGGGAAGGCTCCCTTCCAGCAGAATAAAACAGTTCCAGGGGAGGGATTTCCCCATCAATATTGACTTTGTTGATGGGGGAGTCAAGCAATTTTCTTTCCTTCAACTTGTGGTTGAAGGAAAGAAAACTGTATAATGTATGTATGGTGGTCAGTGAGAACACTCCTTACATTGGTGGTCAGTAGGTAGAAGGTTTCCTACTTTGGTGGTCAGTGGAAAAAAAAATGCTTCTTACACTGGTGGTCAACGAGAAGAACACGTCACACACTGGTGGTCAACGAGAAGAACACGTCACACACTGGTGGTCAACGAGAAGAACACGTCACACACTGGTGGTCAACGAGAAGAACACGTCACACACTGGTGGTCAACGAGAAGAACACGTCACACACTGGTGGTCAACGAGAAGAACACGTCACACACTGGTGGTCAACGAGAAGAACACGTCACACACTGGTGGTCAACGAGAAGAACACGTCACACACTGGTGGCCAACGAGAAGAACACGTCACACACTGGTGGCCAACGAGAAGAACACGTCACACACTGGTGGCCAACGAGAAGAACACGTCACACACTGGTGGCCAACGAGAAGAACACGTCACACACTGGTGGCCAACGAGAAGAACACGTCACACACTGGTGGCCAACGAGAAGAACACGTCACACACTGGTGGCCAACGAGAAGAACACTTCACACACTGGTGGCCAACGAGAAGAACACTTCACACACTGGTGGCCAACGAGAAGAACACTTCACACACTGGTGGCCAACGAGAAGAACACTTCACACACTGGTGGCCAACGAGAAGAACACTTCACACACTGGTGGCCAACGAGAAGAACACTTCACACACTGGTGGCCAACGAGAAGAACACTTCACACACTGGTGGCCAACGAGAAGAACACTTCACACACTGGTGGTCAACGAGAAGAACACTTCACACACTGGTGGTCAACGAGAAGAACACTTCACACACTGGTGGTCAACGAGAAGAACACTTCACACACTGGTGGTCAACGAGAAGAACACTTCACACACTGGTGGTCAACGAGAAGAACACTTCACACACTGGTGGTCAACGAGAAGAACACTTCACACACTGGTGGTCAACGAGAAGAACACTTCACACACTGGTGGTCAACGAGAAGAACACTTCACACACTGGTGGTCAACGAGAAGAACACTTCACACACTGGTGGTCAACGAGAAGAACACTTCACACACTGGTGGTCAACGAGAAGAACACTTCACACACTGGTGGTCAATGAGAACACCACTTCACACACTGGTGGTCAATGAGAACACCACTTCACACACTGGTGGTCAATGAGAAGAACACTTCACACACTGGTGGTCAATGAGAAGAACACTTCACACACTGGTGGTCAATGAGAACACTTCTTACACTTGATAAGCAAGAAGAATGCCCCCGTATAGATCCCTAAAAAGATCGCTGGTATCAATGATTACATATCTTTGGAAGGAACCCTGGTTGAGAAAGGCTGGGTTGGAGTCCAACCTACAATGAGGTTAGTTTCAGACATATGGGTGGTAATCTCCCACCTGTCCATCAAAAACATGTTCCAGATAATACCAATGGATCTGCCCCTGTACTCCAGACTGATCTGCCAACTAAGTGTACAAATGGGGTCACCAATTGATTTTAGAAGCACCACCAGTCCCCACACAGATAACTGAACAAGACTAATCCTATTTTTGTGGCATTAAAAGTCTTTTTTGTCTTCATTCTGAATCAAAACAAATCACAAAAGGAGTTACATTTTCACATTTTGTCAGATTGAAGTGTAGCCCAATTAGTATGCCTGACACCAAGACTTATCTGGTAGATTAGAGATGTATCTAAGATTTGAGAAGGCAATTTCCCACCTGTTCCAACCTAGGAATGAAAGTAATGTGCCGGGAAACACAAACAGTGTAGACTGCTGACATTCCATCAATGTGAACCCAGAATGACAGCAACAGGTTAGTGGTTCACAGGCAAATGATTAAGACCTGATGCTCAAGAAAACCTAGATTTATTTTTTTTTTGATTGGCAAACTATATGTTCTATTTGCCATCCCCCAAACCCTTTGGACATCAAAAATCCACCACAGAAAGAATATCCCAACTGTATAATCCCATACGATACATATGTAGAGTTTGACTTGCCCGAGCCAACTGCCCAAGCACGGTCTCCAACCTACACCACTGTATCTACTAACAGCTATTTGACCTAGGAATTTCCAACACTGTACAGGAAAGGAAATCACGTTTTATTGTAGCAGATGCACTGCATGGAAAATCTGCTGATTTACAGGCAACCTGAACACAGTGGCATGGTCTGCACAGGAACGTTCAATCACAAAATGAATTACATATCTTAGAAGAACAATTGTACCCACCACCACATCAGCTCTTCCCCGTGAAGAGGGTAATGTAGACATTTGGGTCAGTTTCTGACCTTTTCTATCGAACAGCCCAATTAGAAGCATGGGCTCCAACCAATGTCACTGACTGCCACATGCCCACCAACCACCTGGACTGCATCAGCGCTCCACAAGAAACAGTGCTGACACTTTTTTATTGTACTAGATGAAAACTCTGCTCATTTACAGCCAACCAGAGCTTATCATGCTGGTTTACTCAGGAACATCCAATCACATACCCAATTACATATCCCTCAACCACGAGTGTACCCACCATGTCAGATATTCCCCATGAAGAGGGTAATGTAGACTTGGAGAGCATTTTCTGACCTGTTCTACCCAATTAGAAACCCAGGCTCCAAAATAAGCCTCCGTGACCACCACATGTCCACCAACCACCTGGACCCCATGTTTTTTTTTTTTATTGTACTGGATGAAAAACCTGATCCATAGCAGCCAGCCTGAACATAACATCTTAGCTTGCTTAGGAACGTCCAATCACAATTACCAAAACCAATTACACATCCCTTAACCACAAGCGTCTTCACATTGTGCGCTCATCACCAAGTCCAAGATTACTCATGAAGAGGGCGATATAGTTTTGGGGACCATTTTTTGACCTATTGTACGCAACCACCCAATTAGAAGTATAGGCTCTGACCACCATCACTGTGTCCATATGTCCACCAACCACAGGACCCCATCAGTGGTCCATGACAAACACTGCTCACTTTTTTTATTGCACTAGATGAAAACTCTGCTCATTTACAGCCAACCAAAACATATTGTCCTGGTTTGTTCAGGAACATCCCATCACAAAACCAATTACACATCCCCTTAACCATGATTGTACCCACCACCATGTCAGATCATTCCCGTGAATAGGGTAACGTAGACTTGGATGGCATTTTCTAACCTGTTCTATTCCATTACAAGCCCAGGCACCAAGAAACGCCACTGTCACCACCACACGTTCACCAACCACCAGGACACCCTCGGTGCTTCATGAGAAACAGTAATTTTTTTTTGTGGTACTGGAATTAAAATTTGATCTATTGCAGCCAACCTGAACATAACATCCTAGGTTGCTTAGGAACGTCCATTCAGAAAACCAATAACACATCCCTCAGCCATGAACGTTCCCATCACCATGGCTCATCTTGCCCATGAATACATTTTCTGACCTATTCTATCCAACCAACTTATTAGAAGTACAGGCTCCAACCAATGTCACTGTGACCACCACATGTCCACCATCCACCAGGATGCTCCATGAGAAACATAGCTCATATTTTTTTTTGCACTAGATGAAAACTTTGCTCATTTACAGCCAACCGAAACATAGTGCTCAACACAAATCCAATTACACATCCTTCAAGCTAGAGTGCGCCCATCATCATGTCATCACCAGGTCATATCTACCCCATGAAGAGTGTAATGTAAACTTGGAAGGCATTCTTTGACCTCTTTTTCCCAACTGCCCAATTAGAAGCCCAGGCTCCAAGAAGCACCACTGTGACCACCACATGCCCACTAACCACCAGGATCCCATCAGTGGTCCGTGACAAACGGCATTTATTGTACTGGATAAAAAACCTGATGAATTGCAGTCAAAATGAACATTACATCCTAGTTTGCTCAGGAATGTCCCATCACAAAACCAACTACACATTCTCCATCCATGAGTGTCTCCACATTCTATACCCATCACCATGTCCGATCTTACCCATGAAGAGGGCGATGTAGATTTGAGGGCCATTTTCTGACATCTTGTACACAGCCACCCATTTATAAGTACAGGCTCCAACCAACATCACTGTGAGAACCACATATCCACCAACCACTGGGACCCCACTGATGCGCCTTAGAAATACCACTTGTGCTTTTTAGCAGACGGGATACCAACTCTGCTCATTTGTATCCCATCACAAAACCAATCGCACATCCCTCAACCATGAACGTTCTCACATTGTGTGCCCACAATAAGTACAGGCTCCAACCAACATCACTGCGTCCACCAACCACACTGATGCTCCTTAGAAATGCCACTTATGCTTTTTATCAGACGGGATACCAACTCTGCTCATTTGCATCCCATCACGAAACCAATCGCACATCCCTCAACCATGAACGTTCTCACATTGTGTGCCCACAGTAAGTACAGGCTCCAACCAACATCACTGTGACCACCATATGTCCACCAACCACCGGTCATCCATGAGAAAAGTCACCGATGCTTTTTATCGGACTGGGTGAACAATGTGATAATTTACAGCCAACCAAAACATAATGTCCTGGTTTGCTCAGGAACGTCCCATCACAAAACCAATCGCACATCCCTCAACCATGAGCGTCCCCACATTGTGTGCCCACAATAAGTACAGGCTCCAGCCAACATCACTGTGACCACCACATGTCCACCAACCACCGGTCATCCATGAGAAACGTCACCGATGCTTTTTATCTGACTGGGTGAAAAACAAGATAATTTACAGCCAACCCGACTAGAATGTCCTGGTTGGCTCCAGAAAGTCCCATCACAATACCAATCGAACACCCCTAAACCACAAGCGTCCTCACATCGTGTGCCCATCACCATGTCCGATCTCACCCGTGAAGAGAGCAATGTAGATTTGGGGGCCATTTTCTGACTTGTTGTACCTGACCACCCATTTATAAGTACAGGCTCCAACCAACATCACTGTGACCACCACATGTCCACCAACCACCGGGACCCCACCACCGCTCCATGAGAAACCCCCCCTGTGCTTTTTATCGGACTGGGTGAAAAACGTGATCATTTACAGACAACTTGAACATAATGTCCCAATTGGCTCCAGAAAGTCCCATCACACAACTAAGCATCCTCCAACCAGGGGTGTCCCATCATCAGCAGGTCCCATCTGGCCCATGGTGAGGGGGGGATCCAGGCTAATGATGGCCAATCCAACACCTGTCCCTAGAAGCCCATGCCCCCGACCCCAGGCACAGAGGATGCCCTGCCACCCCAGGCTGGCACTGATTGGCCCCCGCACCCCATTACCTGGAGCTCCTCGCTGCTATCAGGCCCCTTTGTCCCTTCTGCGCCTCCCACAGCCCGCCCACTTCATTCAATGACTGCCCAGTCTCCCCCTCTTCTCACACACCTGCTCCCCCTGCCGGCCGCCCTGCGGAGCCACCACCGTGCATCACCTACCAGGTCCTCCTCCTGCTCTCCTCCCGCAGGCTCCGCTCCGCGCTCTCCACCAAACCCGCAGCCCTTCCCGGCCGCCTCCAGTGTTCAACTAACCCTCCCACCCCTCCCCCTCCACATTATATATGGCGAACGCGGCTTCTGGCCACGCGACGTCATCACGCCATCGCCGCACAGCCGGCTTTCTATTGAGAAGAAGGAGCTGGGGAACGGTTGCCATGGAGACAGGGCTGAAAGGAGCGGCCATGCTGGAAAAGGGCAAATGCCCGGCTCTGTGTGCAGCCAACCATGAGTGGCAGGTTGACTAGGCGGGCTGATTTATAAATAAGACGGAGCTGAGGACAAGAGAGGATGGGCGGCGATTGGCCCTGGGGGGTGGGGATGGGTTCCTGAGGGACAACAGGGTACTGAGCTGGCCATATGTGTGGATTGGAGATGAGAGATGATTGGCTGCTGAATGAGAGATGAGAGAGGCCCATTCAGTTCTATATGTAATGGGTGTTATTCATGTAACCTAAAGCCTCAATGCACTGCGGTCCCCAAATTGTGGCCAGACATGGCCAGAGACACCAACGATGGGGCACCATTCCTCCCACTGACACCAACGATGGGGCACCATTCCTCCCACAGACACCAACGATGGGGCACCATTCCTCCCACAGACACCAACGATGGGGCGCCATTCCTCCCACTGACACCAACGATGGGGCGCCATTCCTCCAACTGACACCAACGATGGGGCACCATTCCTCCCACAGACACCAACGATGGGGCGCCATTCCTCCCACTGACACCAACGATGGGGCACCATTCCTCCCACAGACACCAACGATGGGGCGCCATTCCTCCCACTGACACCAACGATGGGGCGCCATTCCTCCCACTGACACCAACGATGGGGCGCCATTCCTCCAACTGACACCAACGATGGGGCGCGCCATTCCTCCCACTGACACCAACGATGGGTGGCGCCATTCCTCCCACTGACACCAACGATGGGGCGCCATTCCTCCCACTGACACCAACGATGGGGCGCCATTCCTCCCACTGACTCCAACGATGGGGCGCCATTCCTCCCACTGACTCCAACGATGGGGCGCCATTCCTCCCACTGACACCAACGGTGGGGCGCCATTCCTCCCACTGACACCAACGGTGGGGCGCCATTCCTCCCACTGACACCAACGGTGGGGCGCCATTCCTCCCACTGACACCAACGGTGGGGCGCCATTCCTCCCACTGACACCAACGGTGGGGCGCCATTCCTCCCACTGACACCAACGGTGGGGCGCCATTCCTCCCACTGACACCAACGGTGGGGCACCATTCCTCCCACTGACACCAACGGTGGGGCGCCATTCCTCCCACTGACACAAACGATGGAGCGCCATTCCTCCCACGGACACAAATAATGGGGCGCCATTCCTCCCACTGACACCAATGATGGGGCACCATTTCTCCCACTGATACCAATGATGGGGCACCATTTCTCCCACTGATACCAATGATGGGGCACCATTCCTCCCACTGACACCAATGATGGGGCACCATTCCTCCCACTGACACCAATGATAGGGCACTATTCCTCCCACTGATCTCAATAATGGGGCACCATTTCTCCCACTGATACCAATGATGGGGCACTATTCCTCCCACTGATACCAATGATGGGGCACCATTCCTCCCACTGACACCAATGATGGGGCATTATTCCTCCCACTGACACCAATGATGGGGCACCATTCCCCCCACTGACCCCAATGATGGGGCACTATTACTCCAACTGACACCAATAATGGGGCACCATTCCTCCCACTGACACCAATGATGGGGCACTATTCCTCCTACTGATACCAATGATGGGGCACTATTCCTGCCACTAATACCAATGATGGGGCACCATTACTGCCACTAATACCAATGATGGGGCACCATTACTCCCACTGACACCAATAATGGGGCACCATTACTCCCACTGATACCAATAATGGGGCACCATTCCTCCCACTGACACCAATAAGGGGGCACCATTACTCCCAATGACACCAATAATGGGGCACCATTCCTCCCACTGACACCAATGATGGGGCACCATTCCTTCCACTGACACCAATGATGGGGCACCATTCCTCCCACTGACACCAATGATGGGGCACTATTTCTCCCTCTGACACCAATGATGGGGCACCATTCCGCCCACTGACACCAATGGGGAATGATGGGGAAATATAACTTTTACTATTAACAACGATGGAGTACTATTCCCCCTCCATACTGGCCACAGACGTTGTGTAATTTTTTTACTCCGACTAACCCCCAAGCCTGAGGCTATGTCTACCCCCACTGATTTCTGGGACACTTTCTCACTTTCTACCCCCTCTGGCCTCCCCCCCCCCCCCCCCCCGCGCTCTAAGGCAATGCAGAAGTGTTTCATGGCAGCTCACCATTCTGCAAAAACTTCATGACGTCTGATTTTTGGCAGGTTTTGATGTGTTTTAGGGCCAATTACATGTGAGTGGAGCTTTAATGCAAGTTATGTCCTCCTGCTGACATACACTAGATCAGGGGTGGGCAACTATGGCCCTCTGGCTGTTGGTGAACTACAAGTCCCATCATGCCTCTTCCTTTGGGAGTCATGCTTGTAACTGTCAGTTTTGCAATTCCTCATGGGACTTGGAGTTCTACAACAGCTGGAGGGCCACAGTTGCCCACCCCTTCACTAGATGAAGGCAAAAAACGAGAGAGAGGCACTACCAAACAGCCTTAAAGCATGGGGCAGCACAGTGGCTAAGTGGTCAGCACCTCCGCCTGGCAGTACTAGGGTTGCTGGTTCAAATTCCAACCATGGCACCACCTGCTTGGAATATGCATGTTCTCCCTGTGCCTGTGTGGGTTTCCTCTGGGTACTCCAGTTTCCTCCCACACCCCAAAGACATGCTGGTAGGTGAATTGGATCCGGTCTGAATTGGCCCTAATATGTGTATGTATGAATGTGAGTTAGGGACCTTAGATTGTACGCCCCTTGAGGGTTAAGGACTGATGTGAATGTACAATATATATGTAAAGCGCTGCGTAAATAGAAGGTGCTATATAAGTACCTCTAATAAATAAAATAAAATATATTTGTGGTGTATTTTTCCTAAGACTGCATTTTTTTTTTACATTTCTGGTTTTCCAAGCCTAGTGCAAGGCGCAGGCCGGCCAACCGCCACAGATAGGGATGCCACTGATACCATTTCTTCACAGCGAGTATGAGTACCAATACTTTTATTTTATACTCACCATTTACTGATACCTGCCCGCAACTGGTTGGTTAACACTTCAGCTGTCAGCAGGGGAACCCCACTGACAGCTGAATGAGGGGTGGGTTCTTAACCCCTTGCCCTCCTGAGGATTCCCCCCCCCCCTCCTGACCAGGCCATTTTTTGCGTTACGGAGCTGCGTCACTTTAACTAACAATTGCGCGGTCATGCAATGCTGCACCCAGATTAAATTTACATCCTTTTTTCCCACACATTCAGCTTTCTTTTGGTGTTATTTGATCGCCTGTGTATTTTTTATTTTTTGCGCTATAAGCAAAAAAAGACAGACAATTTTGAGAAAAAAAAACAATATTTTGGACTGTTTGCTATTAAACGTGCAGTAAAAAAATTTAATTTCATCATAAATTTAAGCCAAAATGTATTCTGCGACATGTCTTTGCTAATAAAAAAAAATCCAAATATGTGTAAATGAATTGGTTTACGTGAAAGTTATAGCTTTTACAAATGGCGATATAGATAATGGGATTTTTTTTCCCCTACTAGTAATGGCAGCGATCAGCGACTTTTAGCGTGACTCTGGCGGGAATTCTGAACTAACTTGGTGTCACTGACATCCCCAGTGACACCAATACAGTAATCAGTGCTAAAAAACAGCACTGACACTGTGCTAATGACACTGGGCAGGAAGGGGTAAATGTGAGGGTTTATCAAAGGGTGTGTTAGGAGTGTTTTACTAGGGTGCGGGGTGGGGGTGCCCGAGCTGACAGGGAGGAAGACTGTAAACAAAACAGTCTTCCTCCCCATCGGTGATTGTCAGTAATCACCAGGCGCTGGCAGGTAATCACTGGCCAGGACCTGGTGATTGACATCCGCGGCTGCGATTGGAGGCAGGGGTAGGACAAGCACATGGCTTGTGCATGCCCCCTACCCGGAAATGCAAAACCACATATATATACGTGATTTTGCGCACCCGTGCCGCCGTGTAGCACTTTATCTGCTATACGGCGGCTGGTAAGCGGTTAAGGACACAGATGCAGCTCCTTAACTATTTCAGCTCTAACACCAATTCACCCCTTATGGACCAGAGCAACTTTTACATTTCTGCTATGGACCTGTTTATTTGGAAATAACGTTGTCATTACTTAAGATAACAACGTAATAAATACAGTGGGTAAAATAAGTATTGCACACATCACCTAATTCTTTTCACTCCTCTGTCAGAAATCTTGTGGGGAGCACATGCTTGTGGCTGGTTAATTGTGAAATGATGTTCCTTCCACTTCTGGATTATGGCCCCAACAATGCTCACTGGAACATTAAGAAGTTTAGAAATCCTTCTGTAACCAATGCTATCAGTATGTTTCACAATAAAGTTGCAGAGGTCTTGAGAGAGCTGTTTGCGTTTACCCATCATGAGATGTTTCTTGTGTGACATCTTGGTAATGAGACACCTTTTTATAGGTCATTAGTTGAGACTGAACCAGCTGATATTAATTTGCACTGAGAAGAGGCAGGATTGCTTTCTAATTACTGATAGATTTCAGCTAGTTTCTTTGCTTTCCATGCCTTTGTGCGCCTCCCTTTCTTCATGTGTTCAATACTTTTTCCCTGTGTCATTCCATTTTATTACACATAACTTAATTTCTGAATTTATTTGTTTTGGTTTCTTTACATGTATGGATTACATGGGTTGTTACTGACATGTCGTGAAAATTTTCATGTCAGCAGCATCTTTAGAAATAGATTTACCTGTGTGGCCAAAGGGCTTATTCGCACATTTTTGCAGGTAGAGGAGCTCCCAACAATGAGGGACTGGTTAGAGAGGGTGGATTCTAGAAACAAGATGGAGGAGTTATACCATATAGATGAAGGTAAAATAGAAAAATTTAGAAAGGAATGGGGAAGATGGTTTGACTTCAAGACATCTGGAAAATATATGGAAGTAGTGGGAGGCCCAGTGATCTGATATGAGGTAGGAGATTTAAAGGGAATGTCTTGTATGACTGGAACAGGAACAGGAAAACAGAAAAAAAAAGTTGGAGGGAAGAAAGAATAATACGAAAAAGAAGAGTAAATGGTATAGATATGAACTGGATTATTGGGGAGACATGAACTGGGGTGGGTTGTGTGGAGGGTAGGGACGGGACGGGATGGGGGGGGGTGTTGTACTTTAGATGTAATTGTTATAGAGCTGTGTTTTTGAAATGGAAAACTTAATAAAAGATATAATAATAAGAAGAAATATTCTTGCCTGAAAAATGGTGACATGTTCAATACTTATTTTACCCGCTGTATATTGTTTTTTTTAAGGACATACAAGGCCTTCTTTTTCGTGAATACCATCTTGCAACAATGATGTTTTTTCATAATAAAAAATCAGCAAGAAAATAATAATTAAATGGAGAAGGAGAATAAGGAGTTATTTAGGGCTGATTAGTTTAAATTAAGGGTTAATAGGGGTTAAACAGAGGAACAATTATTTATAAAAAATATTTTTTTTTTGATCTGTAGATGAATAAACAGAAAGATATAAAATGAAACATTGTTTCTTTTTGTCTCTCCTTTTTAGTGCTGTTGTTGATAAACCTTGTCAGGCTGTTTTTTTTCTTTTTGACAGTTCCAACTTGTTTACACTTTAGCTGTCAGCAGAGGAACCACACTGACAGCTGAATGAGTCATCAGTTGTTAAGGGTAAGGCCAGGGGCGGACTGACAACTCATGGGGGCCCCGGGCAATAGGGGATCATGGGGCTCCTGTGTCCTTGCTCAAACTCAAAAAAGCCTATGAAAAAGGTACCAGGGGCATCTCATGGGGCCCCCTACTGACCCCAGGCCCTCGGGCAGTGCCAGAGTTTCCAAATGGTCAGTCCGCCCCTGGGTAAGGCTGCCAGCTCCTTAGCCCCTTTAAGGGTTTCAGAAGCTGGGAGGCTGGGCGGGGTTTAGAGTCACGTGACCACTGTGACACACTGTCATGGCGGTCACATGATCGGGAAAGGTCCCGATCGAAAGAGGAGATCGGGACCTTTCCGTGAGTACTGGACATGTTTGCTGAGCATCCTGCGCGCTCTCAGCACATATGTTCTTTTTTAATAGAACGCAAATGTGTGGCCGCTTGGCGTCTAGGCCCAGACGCCGGGAGGCTGCACATTTGCGTTCGGCCAACGTGAAGAGGTTAACAGCTCCTTTACAATTTACATTTCAGCTGTCAGTGGGGCATAGTAAATGCGGCAAAAATTTGCAAAAAAGTTATGAAATACACACCCACTTGTGTAGTGAGTTTTCTTTGCTTCATGTGTGCTGCCATGTTGACACCAGGAAAATGAAAAATTATGTGTGCTGCCATGTTGGCACCAGGAAAATGAAAAATTATGTGTGCTGCCATGTTGGCACCAGGAAAATGAAAAATTATGTGTGCTGCCATGTTGGCACTAGGAAATGTAAAATTTGTTTTATTATTACCCCAATTTTCCTTTCTGGGTGCCTATAAGTGGCAAGACCTACCTGTGTGCTAGCAACAAAAAGCACTGGGTAGGAGCACACTAAGCAGCAGGAGCCGCCTAGTGCCCTGGCAAGCAAATAGGGTACATTATTAATATTATTATTATTCAGGATTTATATAGTGCCAGCAGTTTGCACAGCATTTTACAGCATGAGGGAGACAGTACAATACAATTCAATACAGGAGGAATCAGGGCCCTGCTCATTAGAGCTTTCAATCTAAAAGGGAGGGTTAAATGATGCAAAAGGTAATGTGTGTACACATAAATGTTACATGCGTACAGTGAACAAACAAAATCTTACATAGGATATCTTGCAAGACCTTGCATAAAATCCTACACCCATGTGCATGAGCCCTTATTAGTGCCTTGATAATGCACGTGCATCAATCGCTGGACTAGGCAACAACCTGTCTGTTTTTCAAGTTTTATAGATCGTGGATTTCCAATAGAGCACTGTATTAATGGGCAATCAGCAATAGGCTTTGCTTGTTCCTCTAATGTCGTGGTCTCCAAACTGTGGCCCATGAGCTGAATGCAGCCCTTTGCTTGTCTTTATCTGGCCCTCGGGGCACTATTCTTCTACTAACACCAACAAGGAGGCACCATTCCTTCCAATGACACCAACAAGGAGGAACCATTTCTCTCACTGAAACCAACAATGGGGAATTTTCCCTTATACTGACACCACTGATGGGGGACTATTCCTGCCACTGATATAAACAAGTTGGCACTATTCCACCAATTATCATCAATGATGGGGCACTGTTCCTCCAACCAATACCAATGATAGGGCAATATTGATGGGGCACTATTCCTCCAACCAATACCAGTTTTGAGGCACTATTCCGTCAACCAGTACCAGTGGTGAGGCACTATTCCTCCAACCAATACCAATGATGGGGCAATATTGATGGGGCACTATTCCTCCAACCAATACCAGTTATGAGGCACTATTCCTCCAACCAGTACCAATGATAGGGCAATATTGATGGGGCACTATTCCTCCAACCAATACCAGTGATGAGGCACTATTCCTCCAACCAATACCAGTGATGAGGCACTATTCCTCCAACCAATACCAATGATGAGGCACTATTCCGCCAACCAATACCAATGATAGGGCAATATTGATGGGGCACTATTCCTCCAACCAATACCAGTGATGAGGCACTATTCCTCCAACCAATACCAATGATGAGGCACTATTCTTCCCACTACTACCAATGATGGGGCAAACTTCCTCTGACCAATACCAATGATGAGGCATTATTCTTCCCACTAATACCAATGATGGGGCAAACTTCCTCTGACCAATGCCAATGATGGGGCACTATTTTTCCCACAAATACCAATGATGGGGCACTATTCCTTCTTCTACTGACTACAAGCACTATGTCATTGCCTACTCCCACTGACGCTGGGGCATTTCCTACTCCCACTGGCCACTACGGCCCCCCCTAAAGTCTGAAGGACAGTAGGCCGACCCTTTGTTTAGAAAGTTTGGAGACCCCTGCTCTAATGGTAAGATGAAATCCATACTGCACTTTGAGAACTGGCGTACGTGGCAAATGCTTACTAAGGCCATGTTGTGGGTTCTATCAAATATCTCCTACTGTATGGCATCACCAGCTCTGTCCACTGCTATTGGCTGTCCTGACATCCTCAGGCTGTAGGCAAAAAAAATGAAAAAATCTTAAAATGCTGCTGGCATCTGGACACTTACAGCCAGTTTTTCTGTACACGGGATCCCAGAATCTTATGCTACTAGTGAAAAAACAATGATGAAGGGTCTGGGTTTTTGGGTGGCAGGAAAGGTGGAGATTGGTGCCTATCTTCTAATGATCTTGAAAAATAAATCTGCACTAACCCCCCAGTCATATCAACTTTGAAATCGTGCTACTTACAGTGACATCTGACACAGATTTCTATGCCAATAGCACCAAACGTAGTACATGTACTACTTTAGAAATCAGTGCGGTTCCATCCAAGTCGGAACCTCACCAATTTGACCACACTAATTGCGGACAATAGGGTTCAACTTGGCATATGATTTGCAAGTTGCATGGCATGCAAATCGCATGCCAAGCGGCACCTGATGTGACCGGGGAGTTAACGTTCCACATTGCCACCTCACTTTGTCAGTTCCAACAGTATAGAGAATGAGAGGGTATCATGATAGTCAACTAACAGGTTGATTGGCTTCCACCCAACTGGCGCTGGGAAGATGGTATGACTCTGGTGTTAATAATTTGTAGGGTCTTTCAAGGACTGATGACAGTGGTTCATGTATCCTATATAAAACGAACACGTGCCCCCATGTTCCCTCTATCTTCTCTTTTATCATATGTGCCAACACTGAACTCTTAGGGTTATATGTGCCCCATACCCACTCTGTCTTCCCCTTTAAGATTTGTACCACCATGATCCTGAATCATCAGGGTTTATTTTTGCCCTCTCTGTTTTGCACTGTGTCACCAAATGTGTCACCATGCTCCTCAGTTCTTCAGTATTTATATACACCCCACACCCCATTGTTTTATTGTTCATCATTTTTACCACCGTGCTCCTAAAATGCTCAGGGTTTATATGTGCCCCATGCCCCCTTTGTCTTCCCCTTTATCATTTGTACCACCATGATCCTGAATCCTGGGATCTACTTTTACCCTCATGTCCTCTCTATCTTTATATCCTATCAATGTGCCACCATGTTACTGGGTTCCTCCGTATTTACATACACCCCCATATCCTTTTGTTTTCTCTTTTATCATTTGGACCACCATGTTCCAAAAATTCTCATGGTTTGTGAGTGCCCTGATGCCCCTCCTTCTTCTCATTATATTTGCCACCATATGTACTAGATCCTCAATTTCTATTTGCACCCCCAGCTCTGTCTCTCTCTCCCTTTATCATTTGTACCACCATGCCCCCTGATTCACCACGGACCCCTATGTTCCCCTTTCATCATGTGCTCCTATGCCAGTCTTCCCCTTATTTATGCTGCCCCTGCTGTAAGGGTCAGATGCTTATTAAGTCCAAGTTGTGGACTCTTTCAGACTTCTGTATGGCATCACCAGTTCTTCTTTGGCTGCCTTGACATCCTCAGAGTGAAGATCTTACAATTCTGCTGCCATCAGGACTCCTGTGAACAGTCTTTGTGTACATGGGATCCCAGAATCTGGTTCAATCAGTACAAAACAATACGAAAGGACCTGGATTTTTGGATCTGGGTTGTCAAAAGAAGCCAAAGCCTGAGTTGAACTTCCTGCCAGCATGCTGTAGTTAGAAGGACCCTTGCTCTCTATGTGGAAGCAGTGGTCTCTCTGCAGAAGTCCACCATGCCCCCAGCTAAGACAGACGTATGGCTCTCCAGTCAGCAAAGTTCACATCTTCTGCTGAATTCAGTAGGGAGCAGGGACGGACTGACAACTCATGGGGCCCCCGGGCAATAGGGGATCATGGGGCCCCTGTGTCCTTGCCCAAACTCAAAAAAGCCTATGAAAAAGGTACCAGGGGCATCTCATGGGGCCCCCTACTGACCCCAGGCCCTCGGGCAGTGCCCGAGTTTCCAAATGGTCAGTCTGCCCCTGGTAGGGGGTGTGGCAGACCACTGCAGAGAGACCACTGCTTCCAGATGGGTCAAGGGTCCTGATCACTACAGCATGCTGGCAGGGGACAGGCTTTTCCATCCAGGTTGTGGCTGTTTTCTAACAAAAAGACGTTCCATTCCTTTTATTTTGATGCACCTATATTTCTTTAACAGCTTGCAGACCGCCCGCCCGCAATGTACTGCAGACAGGCTGCCTGTACAGGCAAAGCGACGTACCTGTACATCACTGGCTTCTTCCAGGTACAGGGCGCACACATGCGCCCCCTACCCGCCCCCTATCCGCCGACTCCCGCTGTGATTGTCCAATGATTCATGGCTAGGACCTGCTGATCGGTCCTGTCCAATCACAACCCAGAGCCCTGCACTGACAGTCAACACAGGGCTCTGTACAGAGGAAACAATGTCTGTTTCTTCTCTCTGCTTTGCAGGGAGAAGAAACAGAGAGAAATTTAGTAAAAAAGCAGCACATAATACACACATTACGCACTGCTAGGCACACATTTAAGCCCTTGATTACTCAAGATGTTAACCCCTTCCCAGCCAGTGTCATTAGTACAGTGACAGTGTATAGTATTATCATTGATCATTGTATTGGTGTCACTGGTGATGTCAGTGGTAGTTAGTCAGTTCCCACCCAATGTCATTTAGTGTCAGATTGCCCGCTGCACAGTTGCTAATCACCGACATTACTGGTATAAAAAAATTTTTAATTCCAGTAGTTTGTAGACACTATAACTTTCACGCAAAATAATCAATACACACTTAATTGGGATTTTTTTTTTTGGATTGTTTTTTTTTTTACCAAAGACATGTAGCAGAGTACATTGTGGTCTAAATGTAGAAAACTGGATTTTTTTTTATTTTTATTGGATATGTTTTATAGCAGAAAGTAAAAAATCTGGAGGTTTTTTCTAAATGCTTTGGTCTTTTTTTCATTTATATAATAGAAACAAAAACCCAGTGGGGATCAAATACCACCAAAAAAAGCTCTATTTGTGTGAAAAAGACCCCCAAATATAAATATATATAAAAATATAAATTTCCTTTGGGTACAGTGTTGCATGACCGCGCAATTGTCAGTTAAAGTAGCATAGTGCTCAAAAGCAAAATAAATTACCTGGTCATGAAGGGGGTAAAACCTTCTGCTAATCACCGACATTACTAGTATAAAAAATTAAAATTCCAGTAGTTTGTAGACACTATAACTTTCACGCAAAATAATCAATATACACTTAATTGGAATTTTTTTGGGGGGATTGGATTTTTTTTTTTTCACCAAAGACATGTAGCCAAGTACATTTTGGTCTAACAATATAAAATTGGATTTTTTTTTATTTTTATTGGATATGTTTTATAGCAGAAAGTAAAAAATCTGGGTTTTTTTCGAAATGTTTTGGTCTTTTTTTCATATATTTAAAAGAAAGACAGTGGTGATCAAATACCACCAAAAGAAAGCTCTATTTGTGTGAAAACTAAATATAAATATATATAAAAATATACATTTCCTTTGGGTACAGTGTCGCATGACCACGCAATTGTCAGTTAAAGTAGCATAGTGCTCAATAGCAAAATAAATGACCTGGTCGTGAAGGGAGTAAAACGTAAGTGGTTAAAATAATAAAACCGGAGGTTAAAGCCAACCACACACGGGTCGAATTCCGAAATAATTTTCTTTCAAAAATCCTAAGAATTTTCTTTCGAAAATCCTTTCTAAGAATTTTGGTTCGATTTTGCACCATTAGTGGGCCACAGCAATGGCCAATTTTCCAGCGACCATCAAATTTGAGCATGGCGGATATTTTTTGAAAAAACAAACAGATATCTAATCAATGATGGGAGAATCGTGCGAGAAATGTAATCGAAAAAAAGAAATGAGCGTGAGCAGTGATCTGGAAAGAAAAAAAATTCTTGGCCACGAAAATTCTTTTCTGTAGCAACATGAGGTGAAGTGAAAGGCTTGGTTGGTCGAAATTGGAAATCAATGGTGGCACCAAAACGCACGAAAATTCCGATTTTCTAAAGAAAATTTGTTTGGAAGTCGAGCCATGTATGGCCTGCATTCGTCGGGCTTTGCGAGCGCCTCAGTGTTCATCAATTCATACGAAAAACCGCCTAACAGAACAAAGGGTGCCAGGATAGACCAGGATGCTGGTAAGACTGCTATTTTCTATATCATGACTCCAACCTGCAACTTCTCCAGCTACACATTGCTTTCCCTGGCTGTTTCTTCACATATAAGAAGGTGTGTGCACTTTAAGTCTCTTTTGCACTTGTTTTATTCGGTTCAGTCCAGGATACAATCTTCCCTCCCCCCAAGTCATTCAACTGCCCTAAGCAAGATGGCGCCCTGAGCCTCGCCGGTCAATCACGTGGGGCAGAGAAGGACAACAGCGGTGTAAAAACGCCGGGCCAGAAGCGAGAGAAGGTGGGCGTGGTCTCTCATTCATTCGCAGCTGCCAATCAGCGCTTAGGGTTTTGAGGGCGGGGTCTGCGACTCGGCGAGGCTTGAACCGCAATAGGAAAGAGAGGCGCGTGCGCACTGAGTGCCCCACTGCGGCGGAATGGGAGAGCACGTGACTGAGCCGGCCGCCTGGCGGCAGGTGGAATTGTCTTCCATGGAATAAATAAAGCTGTGCTGTGCATGAGGTGTGTGAGATCACCTTGTGTCCATGGAAATCAGACCTCCAGACTTTTCCTTACATAACTGAATAAGTTGAAATAATTTCCATTGACTTTCTCCGGAGTACTTGGAGCCCCCCTCACACTTGCCGCCAATTTTTACCGCTCTCAAGTAGGGTGGTCACCTCATCCCTTTAAACCGAACACAGATTGATGACACAGGTTCTGGGGCTGATTAGCCACTTGCCTACTGGGTACTTATACCCCCTTCGTGTCCAGGCCAATTTTCAGTACTGTTGCAATTTGAATGACAATTGCGCGGTCATGCGACACTGTACCCATATGAACTTTTTATATTTTTTCGCACAAATAGAGCTTTCTTTTGGTGGTATTTACTCGCCGCTGGGTGTTTTATTTTTTTGCGCTACAAACAAAAAAAGATTTTTTTTGTACGTTTTTCTTTGTTTCTATTATAAAATTTTGCAAACAGGTAATTTTTCTCCATCACTGATGTGCGTTGATGAGGTTGCACTGATGGGCACTATTGAGGTGGTACGGATAGGCAGCACTGATAGGCGGCATTGATAGGGGGCACTGATGAGCTTTATGAAGGGGTATTGAACTTGGATGGGGATGAGGGATGCATGGGATGCCCAACCAATTGTGAGGACAACTCCTTAGCAACTATATACAAGTCTATGGACAAAAAGAAAGACTGTCTCTTCTTTGAGAGCATTTCAGCTCTCTGGTGTACCTCAGACCCCAGATGAATCCTCCTCTTCAGCCAACTGCTCTGAGGGTATTCCCTGGGCAATTGGACCCAGGAACTGCCAACTTCAACAGTCCCAGTTGAGGAGCTAGTTGGGTTCTCCACCTGACTGACCTTTCCCCTTATCTGGTCCAGGGGGTGTAAGGTTACTGACACTGTCCTTCCTGATAACTTATTGGGTTGGTAGCTGCCTTCAGGCCTTCCACTTGGCTAGCTCCTTCCCTGCTGCTCAGTCTGTCCTTCCCGGTAGATGGAGGTACAGTGGAGATCCCCTTCTCCAGCACCTGCTTGCAGGTAGGCCCCTTTCCTGGGCCCCCTCCTAGGTGCCACACTGACTAACTCCTCCCCACCTCTGTGATTCTTAAGGGTTGGCTTGGTTAATATGCCCAGCCTCCCACCAGGGGATTGGCCAAGGTCCCTCAAGCATGCAGATCAGAGCTTTCTCCCCTCCTCCAGAAAACTCTTAAGGTTTTTGGAGCTGTGAGAGGGCTCCAGAGAATCTGACCTGTAGAACCTCCCTAGCCTGTCCTGAGGTAACCTCTGCCTCATTCACAGGCTGACTCATCCCAGGCTGCTACTCAGCCTCTAACTAACAGAAAATTAGCTAACTACTCTGGAGGCTTTACATCAGTACAGCTTGTATGCAGGCTGAAATTTGCTAGAGATGGTAGGAGTTAATGCCTTTCCCGGTTCTTTGGCATTTGGAAGGATCCTTGGGTCTGACCGGTGACGATTGTGCGCAATAGAGATATGGACGCTGTACGTGACAGCCATCTCGTTAGGTCTCAGCCATGTTGTCTCTCCTGTCCTCCCTGCTCCCAGACTTGAGAGCCAAGGCAATCTTTTTGTTCAGACACTTGGACTCTGCTCAAACCAAGGAGATTGCAAGTATTCTGCCTTCTGAACTCCTTTCTTTTATTTCTCTGTTGTTTTATTGCTCTCTTTATATCTTTGTTACATCTTTTTCTGTAAATATTTTTAATTGCACCATTTTGACCTTTTTAGTAATAAACCCCATTTTGAATAGTGTTGAAACTGTCTCTAAAGCTTTCAATGCAAACTAAAGAATCCCTGCCTCTGGAGAGTGCTACTGTATGTAATAAACCTCTGAATATAACTGTCTGTGGTGACAGTGTGTATTACAGATACTTATATTAATATCATAGTGTTACTGCTAAGATTTGTGAGTTTCCTCCTTCTCT
This sequence comes from Staurois parvus, assembly GCF_062004578.1. NCBI lineage: Eukaryota > Metazoa > Chordata > Amphibia > Anura > Ranidae > Staurois > Staurois parvus. The sequence continues at coordinate 1,327,865 of NW_028318696.1, read as the reverse complement.
GTAAAAAGGCGGTGGTGGCAGTGTGAAGGGTTATTTTACCATCTGCAGCGTAATGTGTTACTAAACCCAGGACCTGCATTCACTATATCTGGTCTCCAACAGTACACAGAACATGGAAATGCAATTATTTTAGTAAATCTAAACTGCTAAATACCTTTACCTTACATCAGTAGTTAGAGCAGTCTTGTGAGATATCAGTGTGTAGCAGAGCACTGGTTAAAGCTTGTAGGAGGAGTTTTCATTCTCCCCTGATTGTCCTATGAGGCTGCATAACCCCTGACCCTTTGTCTGGACAGTGGTGATTGACCCTGTGCTGATCACATGCACTCTCTCAAGAAAAAAAAAACCCTTTCTAGCAATACACCCCATACTGAGCATGTGCATGTGGCTATGGGCTCAGTCTGTCTTATCAGGTGGACATTTCAACAAGAGGAGGGGCAGAGAAGACAGGATCAAACAGCCTTTCTACACAATGCAGAGGATTAACCCTTTTAGGTTCCACAGTGAGTATAACAAGCATGCTTTACTGCATATACAGACTGATTGTACTGTTGTGGGTTTAGTAACACTTTGAGTTGGTTTTTGGGGGTCTTTTCAAGCTGCTTTGGAGTTACCTTTGCATTCACATTAACTTGTATTGATAAGTGCAGCTTGTAATAAAACAAATGCCAGTGTACATGGGCCCGTAGGGCTAGCCATTAACTGTGCGACCCTTCATTACTCCTGTTATTTTGGTCTAAAGCAAATTCCAGGTCATAGTGTAGTCATCCATTTAATAGGTCATTTATTTTCCCAACTGGATTTAAAACAACTGAGCTTGAAGTAAGGAAAGTAACGCTAACATGTGGTTGCAAACACTGGAAGATGCCCATACCTTTCCAATGCTCCACATCTGGAGGATCTAGAGATCCCTCTGTAACTAGGACCTTTCTGAAACCTACTTAGATCCAGTCATGCTTAATATGGTAGTTAGGGGGACCACCAAGGTGTTCTACATACTAGGATTTTAGAGGGTTCTAACAGCAGACTGAGCAATAGATAAGGACAGTCACCTTATCATTCCTCCCAGCACACTTCAGTATTAGGCTCCCGCATTTTCCTGAGTTTTTTTATACAAAAAAGTTTGGGGTAAAAAAAAGTCCAAAAATGCCAGCTTGCAGCGTTTTACCGCGTTTTGATGCATTTTTCAGCGTTAGAGCGTTTTTGCAGCTAAAAAACTCCTCTAGAAACCCACTAGTTCTGAGGGTTTCATTGCAGCCAAAAAATGTCCCTGCCAAAAAATGCTGATTACAGTCTATGTGTGCATGGACACATAGGATAACATGCTGGGAGTTTACTGGCTGTAGAAAAAAACATCAAAAGCCAAAAACAGCCGCTGTAAAAACGTTCTGTGTGCAGGGGGACTTACTGTGCTTACCCATGACCAAGCCACTTTAGCAGCTGGGTGTTGATACTTGTACAAATGTACACTTAATGCTTTAGGCATGCCTTTCTCAACCTGCAGAGCAAAGGTGTAACTAGAACCCAGGGGCGGACTGACCATTTGGAAACTCGGGCACTGCCCGAGGGCCTGGGGTCAGAAGGGGGCCCCATGAGATGCCCCTGGTACCTTTTTCATAGGTACCCATGAGTTGTCAGTCCGCCCCTGCTAGAACCTTTAGGGCCTCAGTGCAAGAAACCATGAAGGGCCCCCCTGACTCCCGGCCAGGGCCCTTACCACTGATCCCGGGTCCCTTAGTGCCATCACAGGACTTTTTATTACGGTCTCACAGAGGGACCCTTTCACATGTTCTGCAGCTGGCCCCCTTTTCCTGCTGTCTTGAAGACGCCCCTCCCCAGTGGTGGTGGAAAACCAGGGCCCAGTCACAAGTGAGACCTTTGCGACCCTGGTAGTTCCGCCACTGGTGTCAGTAGTTTTTTTTTTATTATTTTTTTACCATTTTATTTAGTTTTTTTCTAAACAGACCTGTGATGTTTCACCTTTGAGACAGAGAAAGGAGATTGAGGACAGAGCCCTCAGTCTCCGTCTCTGCAGCCTCAGCTGCACAGTATGAATGGACAGGAATAGCTCTGTTCAGAGCTTCCCATTCATTCACAAACTGAAGCACAGTAAACAGAGTTTACTATGCTTCATATATGAATGAACAGAGTCGTGATCGCTCAGTACCGATCACTGTCTCTGTTCATTCAGAAAAGGAACGGGCCAGTAAATGATATATTTACTCTCCCCTTCCCCACTCTCCATCCTGAAAGCATCCCCCGCAGCAGCCAGTGGGAGATGGGAGGGGGGAACACAGCCCACTGGGACCAGGGGGCAACAGGACCTGGATAGGAGGGGCGGCTGGGGCAGCATATGGAGGAACCGATCCATTCAATTTTCCTCGTGCAGCTTTTCAGTGGCTGTAGGAAAAAAATGGAGAGGGTCAGTTCCTCTATATGTCGCCCCTGCTCCCCCCTCCTATCTAGGTGTTCAGGGCAACTACAGGGGCCGCGGTGGGGTTGCGCCTGTACTGCCAGAGTTACCTGCTCATTTAGGTCCAGGTGGCATAGATAAGTAAAATGGATATAAAAAGTCTACACACCCCTGTTAAAATGTCAGGTTTCTGTGATGTAAAAAAATGAGACAAAGTTAAATAATTTCAGAACTTTTTCCACCTTTAATGTAACCTATAAACTGTACAACTCAGTTGAAAAACAAACTGAAATCTTTTAGTGAGGGGGGGAGTAAGCATAAAAAAACTAAAATAATGTGGTTGCATAAGTGTGCACACCCTCTTATAACTGGGGATGTAGCTGTGTTCAGAATTAGGCAATTACATTCACAATCATGTTAAATAGGAGTCAGTACACACCTGCCATCATTTAAAGTGCCTCTGATTAACCCCAAATAAAGTTTAGCTGTTCTAGTAGGTCTTTCCTGACATTTTCTTAGTCGCATCTTACAGCAAAAGCCGTGGTCCGCAGAGAGCTTCCAAAGCATCAGTTGGATCTCATTGTTAAACGGTATCATTGAGGAGAAGGGTACAAAAGAATTTTCAAGGCATTAGATATACCATGGAACACAGTGAAGACGGTCATCATCAAGTGGAGAAAATATGGTGCAACCAGGGGCGGACTGACAACTCATGGGGCCCCCGGGCAATAGGGGATCATGGGGCCCCTGTGTACTTGCCCAAACTCAAAAAAGCCTATGAAAAAGGTACCAGGGGCATCTCATGGGGCCCCCTACTGACCCCGGGCCCTCGGGCAGAGTCCGAGTTTCCAAATGGTCAGTCCGCACCTGGGTGCAACAGTGACATTAAAGTGGACAGATCAAACTGTGCAAATTCCCAGTACCTCTATCATAAAAAGCTGCAAATATTGAAGAGGATATCCTCTCTTCTAAAATCTTGTTAAATACAATACTGCACTTTGTATAATAATATATATAAGAGGGAGCCTCCCTCTGACGTCATGGCGCTGTTGGCCATCTTGGAAGCGGTTCTTTTGAATTCTTTACAGCACTCTATAGTTTGTAAGTAGGATTTTATTTTGCGCAAATAAAGGATTGTCAAATTTACTGCATTATGACAGGCATGTTTTTTCTTTTATGATATTATTTGGCATTGTTTTGGAGATCATATTTTGATTCAAGAGGCTTTGGACATTCCTGATTCGGGCATGGCATGGAGAACTGGATGATATCCTATACTGCAATGCTGGTTGAGACCCCCTATAATTAAGGGGTCTCGGCTTCTGGTAAGCCTCCATTTATTTACTTGGTGGTGGTGCACATATTGGAGAATATTTGGAGAATTAGAATCTACAACATCAATATTACATTCACAGTATTGGAATATGGCTTCACTATTGGTCTTGGAACTTTATATCCATACAGACTGTACTGCGTGTTTCCATGAACTATACGTCATTGTTTGTTTGTTTTCTGCTGATTTGATCACTTTCTTTTGGGTATATATGATTTCATAGTGAATATGTATAAGTGAATTTCCTATTTTATGTCACTATTTATTTGATTTAATTTTTAGTGATTCACGAAGGTATGAGGGACTTCATAGTGAATATGTTTGATAAGTGAAGTTTATATTATTATACAAAGCGCAATATTTTATTTAGCAACCGTGACATTACCAAGAACTGGATGTCCCTCCAAAATTGATGAAAAGATGAGAAGAAAACTTGTCTGGGACGCTGCCAAGAGGCCTACAGCAACATGAAAGGAGCTGCAGGAATATCTGGCAAGTACTGGCTGTGTGGTACATGTGACAACAATCTCCCATATTCTTCATATGTCTGGGCTATGGGCAGGGGCGGACTGACAACTCCTGGGGCCCCCGTGAAATAGGGTATCATGGGGCCCCTGTGTCCTTGCCCAAACTCAAAAAAGCCTATGAAAAAGGTACCAGGGGTATCTCATGGGACCCCCTACTGACCCCAGGCCCTCGGGCGATGCTCGAGCTTCCAAATGGTCAGTCCGCCCCTGGCTATGGGGTAGAGTGGAAAGATGGAAGCCTTTTTCTTACGAAGGAAAACATCCAAACATCCAAAATTTAGCAAAAACTCATCTGATGTCTCCCAAAAGCATGTGGGAAAATGTGTTCTGGTCTGATGAAATCAAGGTTGGACTTTTTGGCCATAATGCCAGAAGATATATTTGGCACAAAAACAACACTGCACATCACCAAAAGAACACCATACCCACTGTGTAGCATGGTGGTGGTAGCACCTGGGACTGGGGCCTTAGTCAAGGTAGAGGGAATTATGAACAGTTCGAAACACCAGCCAATATTGGCACAAAACCTTCAGGCTTCTGCTAGAAAGCTGAACATGAAGAGGAACTTCATCTATCAGCATGACAATGACCCAAAGCGTACATCCAAATCAACAAAGGAATGGCTTCACCAGAAGATTAAAGTTTTGGAATGGCCCAGCCAGAGCCCAGACCTGAATCCAATGGAAAATCTGTGGGGTGATCTGAAGAGGGCTGTGCACAGGAGATGCCCCCATAATCTGACAGATTTGGAGTGTTTTTGCAAGGAAGAGTGGGCAAATATTGGCAAGTCAAGATGTGCCATGCTGATAGACTCATCCCCAAGTGCTGGAATCACATCAAAAGGTGCTTCAACAAAGTATTAGCTTAAGGGTGTGCACACTTATGCAACCATATTATTTTAGTTTTTTATTTTTACTTCCCTCCCCGGAAAAGTTTGTTGTTCAGCTGAGTTGTACAGCTTATAGGTTACATTAAAGGTGGCAAAAGTTCTGAAATTATTTATCTTTGTCTAATTTTTTTACAGCACAGAAACCCGACATTTTAACAGGGGGGTGTAGACTTTTTATATCCACTGTATATGTACTTACCTGATCTTCTGCTAGACCAGTCCTCACTATGTCTTTTCACTAATGCTCCAATGGCATTAGAGAGCAGCTTTGAGATCTTTCCAGTAGCTACAGAACAAAAATGGAGAGGGTCGGTTCCTTTATATGCCGCTCCTGCCGCCCCTCCTATCCAGGTGTACAGGGCAGCTGCACAGGCTCCCTGGAGCACGGGGCCGGTTGCAATTGTGATATCTAGGTACCACAGTAGCAGCGGCGGACTGACAACTCATGGGGCCCCCCGGGCAATAGGAGATCATAGGGCCCCTGTGTCCTTGCCCAAACTCAAAAAAGCCTATGAAAAAGGTACTAGGAGCATCTCATGGGGCCCCCTACAGACCCTGGCCCTCAGGCATGAGTGCATGAGTTTCCAAATGGTCAGTCCGCCGCTGCACACTAGTTAAACCCCTGCTCCAGAGGTTTCTAAGGGTTCCTTTTTGCCTCTTACATAAGTAACCACTGACACCAATGATCTTTTTTTTTTGGGGGGGGGGGGAGTCAATGTAAGGGACATCCTTCCCACTGACTGTCACACTAATGCACCATGAACTGTAGAAAAATAATTAGCAGAGGTTCCCTAAGACAGAAAAATTATATCAAGGGTCCCTCCAAAAAAGAAAAAAGTTGAGAAAGGTTGTTTTATACAATGTATCATTTTTGTTTTGCAAGAGCATGCCTTTCAGTTCCTACTTAAAATGTTTTTGCCTCCATTGGTTTCCTTGTATTGAAGAAGGGCTTGTTAAATCCATCTTGTTCCTGCAGGACCCTGAAATTTTGTAGAAAAGGAGGTGGCAAAAGGTCCTTGGGTTTACAGAAGGGTAACATACAACTTTGTGGTGGACAGTCACACTGCAGAATGGAAGGGGCTCCAGTAAGGCCGAGTCATTCACAGAATACAGTATACACAGCTGCCACACAGAAAATACTGGAATTCTCATAGACGTGGGCCACATAGTTGTCAGCATGGGGGTCCCAGAGGCAGCGGCTGACTATGGCGATGTCCTCCTGGGCCCTCTCCCCCATTGTCACCACACATAGCATCTTGTATCGTGCAGGTAAAACCTTCTTCACCTGAGCTCTGACTTCCTCGCTGATCAATTTCACTAAGGAGGGGACCTTGGTGTGGTCATACTTCATTTCCCCTATCCTCTCTGGGAGGTAGATCTCCAGAATACTCTTGATGGATGACAACTGGACCTTCTCAGAGGGCCGAGAGGCGAATGATGGAGGCTGAGAGTGTAATAGGAAAAAAAGTCAAGCACAACAAAACAATTTAAAGTAGAATGACAGGAAAAACTTTTGTTTTCATTTTGGATAGGGAGGGTTATAATCCCTATTAAAATTTTTTTTTTGTGTCCCATTGCAGAAATTTCCCCGCACTTCCTGTTCTGTTGTCAAACAGGAAGTGAGAGGAAATCCCTGCAAATTAAAGAAATTCCTTGGGGACTCCCAGGTCCCCACAACTATTGTCTCTATTTAAAGATTTCCCCTCTATTACTTTTCTGGGGATAACCCAAAATTTGGGATTTTGGTAAACAGGACAAACAGTGAGGGTGAATCTCCTTAAAGCGGAGTTCCACCCAAAAGGGAAAGTTCTGCTTTAAAGATTGGTCCCCCGCTCTCCATTAACCATTTGCCTACCAGGCACTTATACCCCCTTATTTACCAGGCCAATTTTCAGCTTTCAGCGCTGCCGCACTTTGATTGACAATTGCGCAGTCATGCAACATTGTACCCATATGAAATTTTGATCATATTTTTCTCACAAATAGAGCTTTCTTTTGGTGGTATTTAATCGCCACTGGGCGCTTTACTTTTTGCGCTATAAATAAAAAATTGCCAAAAATTTGAAAAAAAAAAAAAAGTTTCTTTGTTTCTATTATAAAATTTTTCAAACAGGTAATTTTTCTCCTTCACTGATGTGCGTTGATGAGGCAGCACTGATGGGCACTGATAGGTGGCACTGATGGGCACTGATAGGCAGCACTAAAGGGCACTGATAGGCAGTACTAATGAGGTGGCACGGATAGGCGGCACTGATAGACAGCACTAATGAGGTGTCACGGATAGGCGGCACTAATATGCAGCACTGATAGGCGGCACTGATAGGTGACACTGATGATGGGTACTGATAGACGGCACTGACTGGCATCACTGCTGGGCACTGACTGGCACAACCGCTGGGCACTGACTGGCGGCACTGACTGGCAGCACTGCTGGGCTGCACTGGTGGGTGGCACTGGTGGGCAGCACTGGTGGGTGGGCACAGGTGGGTGGCACTGGTGGGCACAGGTGGGTGGGCACAGGTGGGTGGCACTTCTGGGCACAGGTGCGTGCACTGCTGGGCACAGGTGGGTGATCTGCTGGGCACAGGTGGGCGGAGCTAGTGGGCGCACTGCTGGGCACAGGTGGGCGGAACTTGCGGGTGGCACTGCTGGGCACCGATCATCAGGGCACTGATCATCAGTGCCCTGATGATCGGTGCCGATCCCCGCTCTGACAACTGCCGGTTTTCGGCAGTACTTTCCTCACGATCTGACAGCGTGAAGAAAGTGCAGCCGAGAACCGGCACTTGCATTTCCCTCTGATCAGCGTGTCATTGGACACCGCTGATCAGGTGGTAAAAGGCCGCTGTGATTGGCCTTTTACCACATCACGTGATCAGCTGTGTCCGTAGGACACAGCGATCACGGAGATCGCCGGGTGCGCGCCCCCTGGGGAGCGCAGGAGAGCGCGTTCTGGGGGGACGTCATATGACGTCCACCCAGAACTGGCCGGCCGCAGTGCAGCCGTCATTCGGCTATCTGCGGTCGGCAACAAGTTAAGGATTGGCACCTTTGGCGAGCAGGTACCCGAAATTGACAGGTAGCCGCTCCGACTTCTGCTGCGATCGCCTAGGTCAGTGGTCGGCAAGCCGCGGCTCGCGAGCCACATGCGGCTCTTTACCCAGTCTAATGCGGCTCTTCTGTGTGCCGGGCGCCTGCTCCCCTCCCTCCTCTCGGTCGGCCGCTCCCCTGCCTCCTCTCGGTTGGCAGCCCCAAAAGTCCGCGCGGACCTTTTAATCCGGCTTGCGGATGTGGCTGTCAGGATGTGTGTAGGCGGGGCAGCGTGCCGAACGTGAGGGGAGGGGAGCTAGGCTCCTCTCACAGTCCGCCCTGAAGACCCGAACGGCGCGGGAAGACAGCGAGAGGAACGCAAAAGGTAAGTGAATTGACACGGGGGACTTGGCTTACTAGAAGGGGGGGGGGGGAATAGTACTGTGGGGGATGAAATACTATATGAGGGATGAATTACTTTATGAGGGATGAAATACTATATGGGGGGATGAAATACTATATGGGGGATGAATTACTATATCAGGGATGAATTACTATATGAGGGATGAAATACTATATGGGGGGATGAAATACTATATGGGGGGATGAAATACTATATGGGGGGATGAATTACTATATGAGGGATGAAATACTATATGGGGGGATGAAATACTATATGAGGGATGAAATACTATATGGGGGATGAATTACTATATGAGGGATGAATTACTGTATGAGGGATGAAATACTATATGGGGGGATGAAATACTATATGAGGGATGAAATACTATATGAGGGGATGAAATACTATATGGGGGGATGAAATACTATATGGGGGATGAAATACTATATGAGGGATGAAATACTATATGAGGGATGAAATACTATATGAGGGATGAATTACTATATGAGGGATGAAATACTATATGGGGGGATGAAATACTATATGGGGGGATGAAATACTATATGGGGGGATGAAATACTATATGAGGGATGAATTACTATATGAGGGATGAAATACTATATGGGGGGATGAAATACTATATGGGGGGATGAAATACTATATGAGGGATGAATTACTATATGGGGGGATGAAATACTATATGAGGGATGAATTACTATATGAGGGATGAAATACTATATGAGGGATGAAATACTATATGGGGGGATGAAATACTATATGAGGGATGAAATACTATATGGGGGGATGAAATACTATATGAGGGATGAAATACTATATGAGGGATGAATTACTATATGGGGGATGAAATACTATATGAGGGATGAAATACTATATGGGGGATGAAATACTATATGGGGGATGAAATACTATACGGGGGATGAAATACTATACGGGGGATGAAATACTATACGAGGGATGAAATACTATACGGGGGATGAATTGCTATGGGGGATGAATTACTATATGGGGGATGAATTACTATGGGGGATGAATTACTATATGGAGGATGAATTACTATATGGGGGATGAATTACTATATGGGGGATGAATTACTATGGGGGATGAATTACTATGGGGGATGAATTACACTATGGGGGATGAATTACACTATGGGGGATGAATTACTATATGGGGGATGAATTACTATGGGGGATGAATTACTATATGGGAGATGTATTTTCAGTTTTAAAAATGTGGCTCTCAAAATAAATTTCAATCATGGTTTTGGCGAGATTTGGCTCAGTTGAAAAAAAAGGTTGCCCACCACTGGCCTAGGTGATCGGAAGCGGTAGTTCTCCTCCTACCCTCCCTCCCCGAAGTCTTGTGGGACACGTGACAGGTCCCAGAAGATGACGGCCATTCAGGAAGTGCAGCAATACTCGCGCATGCGCAGTGGTTACCCGGCTGTGAAGCCGCAAGCTGTCACAGCCGGGTGCCCACACTGAAGATGCTTGTGCCAGGAACACAGGACGGCCGGTGAAACGGGCTGCGGGGAGGACACCACGGGATTGTGGGACAGGTAAGTGGCTGTTTTTTAAAAGTCAGCAGCTACAGTTTTTGTAGCTGCTGACTTTTATTTTTTTACAGTATGAGTGGAACTCCGCTTTAACAGGGCAATAAAAACTGACAAGCATTCTAATCCATCTCCACTCTATCCAAAACTTAAAAAAAAGTTTTGCCTTTAGTTGTACTTTAAGAACTCTTTGAAGCACAGGAACAATTGCTAAGCACAGTAGATCCTTCTTACAACCGAAGGAATCTTCATATCTCACTTTCAGCAAAAATTCCAAGACTGGATTATGCATAAAACCTATTGTCCCAATATCACAAAGGAGACTTGGGGCACTCATTAGAAGACCTGGGGTATGTGCTCTGGGTGCCAGAGTCTGGCAATGAGCTTGCCCAAGTCATCCTAGTAATTTGTGTCTTATACAGACTGGTAGTGCCTTACCTGCATTTAGTCAGCCACAGAACATGTATGATTTATATGGGTCAGTAAGGCTCCATTCACACTTGTGCAACTTCAAAATTGTGTGACTGTACAGTGCGAATTGATGCGACTGACATAACTTTGATGCGACTTTGGTGCGCTTTGACCAAAGATGATTGTTTGTGCTGTACAAAGTCACATACAAGTTGCATGTATAACCAGGGGCGGACTGACCATTTGGAAACTCGGGCACTGCCCCAGGGCCCGGGGTCAGTAGGGGGCCCCATGAGATGCCCCTGATACCTTTTTCATAGGCTTTTTTGAGTTTGGGCAAGGACACAGGGGCCTCATGATCCCCTATTGCCCGGGGGCCCCATGAGTTGTCAGTCCGCCCCTGTGTATAACATTCAGGTACGACTTTCATGCGACTTTGTAGAGTTTACAGCAATGTCTATGGCCCTCACTTTGCATGAAAGTTGGACCAAAGAAGTGCAGGGACTACTTTCAAGTTGCTGCGACCTGAAGTCGCACAGATATGAATGGCACCCATTGGGAATCATGGGGTGTGACACCCCAGAGTCGCATGACAAGACGCACAAGTGTGAATGGGCTCTAATGGAAAGGTTGGGATTTGTTGAGATCACAATCAAAGTTCCTTAAGGGTGCATTCACACTTGTGAATGCACCCAACACTGTGATTACATGCAAGAACCCCAGCGGGGGTTCCTGCAAATAGCAGTGAGAGACAAGGGGAGCTAACTGTGCCTATTTGCATGTAAATCACTCAATCAGGGATTAGACTGCATCTAGGGCTGATCATGCATATGATCACTGCATTAGAGATTCAAGGTGTTGGATTGGCCTCCAAATTCTTCAGATCTAAATCCAACAGAGAATAGACCATCTGTGCGATGTGCTGAAAAAACAAGTCAGATCCAGATACATGGAGGCCCCACTTTGCAATTTAAAGGGCTTAAAGGATCTGCTACTGGAATCTTGGGGCCAGATACTAAAGCATACCTTCAGAGGTCTAGTGGAGTCCATGCTGCAAAAGGTTATGGTGGGTGGTCATATTGTTACAACTGATCGGTGGACATATATATATATATATATATATAAATATGCAGTATATACACAGTATGTATATATATGTACAGTATGTATGTGTGTGTGTGTGTGTGTGTGTGTGTGTATATATATATATATATATACACAGTACCAGGGGCGGACTGACCATTTGGAAACTCGGGCACTGCCCGAGGGCCCGGGGTCAGTAAGGCGCCCCATGAGATACTCAAAAAAAGGGGGATTTGTGAAAAGAAATTCACAGAGAAAGCGGCTACATTATGAACAGAACGTGACACTCAGAAAAAATTTCCAAAAATTATGCTTTATTACACATATATAAATATGACATATGGGTGTTCGCCCTGTCCTATGTAAGGGACACTAAAGATGTGTTGGCTAAGATTGAAAACATGATCATCAATGATAACTCCATTCTAGTGGGAATAGATGTGGAATCACTTTACACCTCTATCCCACATGAATGTGGTGTAAGATCAGTTTCCTACTTTCTTGATAAAACATATCCTACTTTGGGAGGACAGAACGAATTTATTAGTGAGTTATTGGAGTTTGCATTAAAACATAATTTTTTTCAATTTAACAATATCTTTTATCAACAAACTAGAGGTACCAGTATGGGAGCACCGTGGGCTCCAGCCTACGCATGTCTCCATTTGGGGTTTTGGGAGGAGCAGGTTGTCTTCAGATCATCAAGATTTCTAGCTAATGTCCAGATCTGGTTAAGATATATAGATGATGTGTTCCTTGTATGGCGAGGAACATCTGAGGAATTAAAATTATTTTTGGGAGAGTTAAATCAGAACTCTTTCAACATTGGACTCACGTATATATTTGATGAAAGATGTATTTCTTTTCTGGATCTGGAGATTAGACTTGAGAATGGAAGACTCCTTACAAAGACATATAGAAAACCTACTGCTGCCAACACCCTACTAGAGGCAAGAAGCTATCATCCACGTTCACTGATTTCGGGGATTCCAGTGGGACAGTTTTTGAGATGTCGGAGAAATTGCTCAAACATCAATGACTTTAGAATGGAGGCTCAGGACCTCTATAGAAGATTTAGAGAGAGGGGATATTCCCACTCCCAAATTAGAAATGCTCGAAGACGGGCATATCAGACTGACCGCGAGGACTTATTATCTCCTAAAAAGGATGTAAAGGCTAAACCGAGTGATCAACCTGTTAGAATGATAACCCAATTTGGAGCCCAATGGCAAGATGTAAAATTGATATTAGAAAAACACTGGAAGATTCTAACCCAATGCCCTAGGCTGAGTAAGATTGTAGGTGAGCGCCCTCAGATGGTAGCAAGAAGAGCACCAAATCTTGGTGACCTCCTTATTCATTCAGACTATCAACCATTAAAACAAACAACATGGTTAAAATCACGTACCAAGGGGATGTTTAAATGTGGAAAATGTCAAATCTGCAAATATGTGGATCGTACGGATTCCTTTTATGATTCAGGAAATAATACTCATTATAGGATTCAGAGTCTCATAAACTGCTCCACAGTGAGAGTATTATATATCCTAACCTGTCCCTGTAAAAAGATGTATGTTGGTAAGACTAAAAGACAACTTAAAGTACGAATAGGTGAACATCTTAGAGACATTAGGTCAAATGACCCTGACAGTAATCTTGCCCAACATTACGCCAAATATCATGGAGGTAAACTGGACGGTACAAAAGTAAAAGGTTTCTATGCACTGCACTTCCCACAAAGAAGAGGTGATTTTGATAGAGAACTGCTTAAAAAGGAGAAACATTGGATATATAAACTTGATACACTGTACCCTAAGGGGTTAAATGTGGAATGTGACCTCCAAGTGTTTTTGGAAAAATAGGTTTATAGGACTATGTACCTGTTTATTGCCATGCGGTGGGCAATCTACGGCATTTTTTTGTCTTTTAAAGGGTTGGACTTCAGATTAAATAACCCCAAAATAAACCTATATATATTGGGAATATTAACAAAAGTATGGATGATCTTATGGTATGAGCTTCAATATAGCTCTAAAAAATGTAAAAGGATTGATTGTCTGGTTATTTGTCCCTTAGTACCTCCTCTTTTTGAATAATAACCACACCATAGGATGGTTGCCTGAGAATTGGGGTACTTTTGCTGTAATGACCCTTATGAAAACTCCCAGGTTATATTGCCATCTTGTGGTGTCCTTTGGTAATTTACATTGTCTCTTAAAAAACCTGTCTCAATGAATAGAATTGGTGATTCTCTGATTTATATTGCCATCTACTGGTTAAAATGTGATAAAAGCGTTAATTGATTGGTATATTTAATTCATGATCTTTTGATCAATATATGCATTGTTAAAATTGCTAAGCCTCTCTCCTCTCTGTTGTCTCCAGCCGTTTGTCTTTTTAATTATATTCAACAAAGACCAGCAGTTGTGCTAAGTATTTAGCCCCCTTCTTTTCTTCCATATGGAACAAGTGCAGGTTAGCTTTTTTGCATAAATGGGTGGGTCTTTACCCACTATAAATAGGAAATTGAAATGCAGTTGTTTCATTGGTCCTGACGAAGCTGAGTGAGATACGCCCATCGGCGAAACGCGTTGACGTCATACGTCAGATACGTCACTTCCGGTCATGCGCATTAGGTGGAACGCACGCTGACCCATAAGGAGGAAGCCATCTTTATATGCCATGAGGCAAGTGTGAGCAGCACAAGCGCCAAGAAGGGGCTGGAACCCGCGGTATATCGGCGGATGTCAGCGGTGGTTCCTAGGCCTCTGTGGCCGTGTATGGCAGTACCCATGAAGGACACTTTTTTCATTCCTAATACCCACAGCACAGGTGGTGAGTGGACTGTTACAGGACATTAGATATATGGTCCTCTGTGATCTATATGACCTATATATCTTATTGAGTGTATACTCTGTCAGTGACTTCCCACATATCATTTATCTCACTACAGGATGGGGACATCATGGTGCTTTGTATAGGATACAGGATATACCACATATATCTCAACGGGCAGAAGATCTTTTGGGATATGTCCTGTTTTCCCTACGAAAGGTGGTGTGTAGTCCACATATAGTGGTGAAGATACCATTTCTAGCAGAGTGCTGCTTTTTGCATCTTTTCTTCCACCCTGGGAATAAATGGGGCATTATTTCATTCAAGAGCTCTAGGATACAGCTGTTTATTTTACAGATGAATGGGCCCCAACCACTTGTGCCGGCACAGGAATGAATTGCATCATATATTTGACATTTATGTCTCCCCCCATACAGGCCTGAGGCTTGTTGTTCTCTTCTTGACGCCTATTGTGCTTGCTGCATTGTATATATGTGATATTTTTCCATAGTACAATTTTTGGATTCCCTGATTGGGATTCACCATAATGGTATTGTTCTACATATAATAATTAACATTATGGTATGCCTATGGTATAATTTTTGGATACACCTCTTTTGGGAAGTGTTCACCTATGTGTTTGTGCTACAGGGACATTAGACTCCTGCAGTCATTTTTTCTGTTGCACATGCATTTAGACCGGTCTTGATGTCATTTTATATGGTTTTAGGTCTGTGTGTATTGTCTCATACTGAGGTGATGGTAAACCAGGGCGAACACCCATATGTCATATTTATA
Organism: Staurois parvus; assembly: GCF_062004578.1. Lineage (NCBI taxonomy): Eukaryota > Metazoa > Chordata > Amphibia > Anura > Ranidae > Staurois > Staurois parvus. The sequence continues at coordinate 1,312,570 of NW_028318696.1, read as the reverse complement.
TATGTGTAATAAAGCATAATTTTTGGAAATTTTTTCTGAGTGTCACGTTCTGTTCATAATGTAGCCGCTTTCTCTGTGAATTTCTTTTCACAAATCCCCCTTTTTTTGAATGCCTCTTTTGGCTACTGAATGGAGACCAAATATTGGGTGACATGATAAATCATTTTACAACCTCTTAATAACTATCTTTTATACATGCCCCATGAGATACCCCTGGTACCTTTTTCATAGGCTTTTTTGAGTTAGGGCAAGGACACAGGGGCCCCATGATCCCCTATTGAGGGCCCGGGGTCAGTAGGGGGCCCCATGAGATGCCCCTGGTACCTTTTTCATAGGCTTTTTTGAGTTTGGGCAAGGACACAGGGGCCCCATGATCCCCTATTGCCCGAGGGCCCCATGAGTTGTCAGTCCGCCCCTGCACAGTACATATATATATATATATATATATATATATATATATATACATATACACACATACATAACAGGATCACTAGGGGGAGACACAACACCAGAGCAGAGATTTCCGTTGCTGAGCATAAACAGCGTGATATTAGAAACCTTAATTACAGAGTATTAAGTTGGTGAAAGACTTAATTGGCGGTCAGATCATGTGTGCACAATCCAACTACCTAAGGGAATCTTCTAACAGCTCCTTAAAAGAGGTGAATGAAAGGGGATCCCATGTCATCAGGTTACCAACAAAAGGGAGTGGGTTAGCCTAACACACCGATGTCTGGGCGACAAACTTATAGTGTATGTCTGGGCAAAAAAAATTCTGTTGATCTGCCAGAAATCAAGTATCTCCCTGTTTAAGTTGACAACAGCTCTCTGCTGCACTGAAATCCCAGGTAGTGTTATCAGCCAAGCTGGACTACAGAACACCTCCCACTTATAGAGATGATGGGAAGGGGGGTGTTTTGCTCCTGCAGAGGAGAACTTGGGCAGGACTGAGAACACTGTTTTAGATTTTGGTGTAGCAACAGTACTGAGTTATCACAGATACAACACTTCTCAGGGACCCAGATCAGTAGAAGGCCAATGGATTGATAGTATAAGGGTGTATGGAAGTTCGTCCCAGACCGATCAAAGGCTGTGCAGCTCCAATGCAAAGCTGGGGAAGCTTGATACAAACTGTAGTGGAGAACAAAAACAGAGCACAGCAACCTTGCGCATTACCTCAGTAAACAGTAGATTTATTGATTTAGGAGATATACTCACAAAAGTAGTAATAAAACAGGCATATAAAATCCAAAAGCGCATCCTACGATAAGGAGACACATGCGAATCCCATCTGAAGGGGAAGTTCTCAGAGTGACGCTGACGTGTTTCGAAGGGGGGGGGGGGTTCCCTTCTTCATCAGTAGCTCTGTTTTTGTTCTCCACTATAGTACTGAGTTATCAGTTTCTGGATGACTTGCAGATCAACAAGTGATTTTTTTTTGCACTTGCAGCTTTTTTAACCACTTGGCCTCCCTTCCTCACCAGGCCATTTTTTGCTATTCGGCGCTGCGTTACTTTAACTGGTATTTGCATGGTCATGCAACGATGTACCCAAATTAAATTTATACCATTTTTTTTCACACAAATAGAGCTTTCTTTTGGTAGTGTTTGATCACCACTGTTTGTTTTTAATTTTTTAGTACATACATGAAAAAGCACTGAAAATTTTTGAAAAAAAAACAATAGTTTGTACTTTCTGTTATAAAACATATCCAATACAAAATACAAAAATCAAATTTCTTCATACATTTAGGCCAAAATGTATTCTGCTACATGTCTTTGGTAAAAACAAACAAAACTGTAAGTGTATATTAATCGGTTTGTGTGAAAGTTATAGCACCTACAAACTATGGTATATACACTGGAATTTGTATTTTTTTATACTACTAATGGCAGTGATCAGTGACTTATAGTGGGACTGTGGTAGTGAAATCTGACACTGACACTTTGTGGAAACTGACTGACACTGATATCACCAGTGCCATTATTACAGTGATAGTAGTGTTTTTGATTTTGTGCTGCCCTAGGGAACACAAAAATTTTGCTCCCCCACTCCCCAGTGAGAGAGCGAGAGAGTCACTTTTTCTCTCTTCTCTCTCTTCTCCCCTCTCCCTCTCTCTCTCTTTCCTCTCTCTCCCCTCTCTCTATTTCCCCTCTTCTCTCTTCCCTCTCTTTCTACCTCTATCTTTCTCCTCTATCTTTCTCCCTCTCTCTCTCTCTCTCCCCCTCTCTCTCTGTCTCCATCTCTCTTCCCTCTCTCTTTCTCCCCCTCCCCTCTCTTTCTCTCTCTCTCTTTCTCTCTCTCTCTTCCTCTCTCTCGTTCTTCCTCTCTCCCTCTCTTTCTATCTTCCCTCTTTCCCCCCCCCCCTCTCTCTCCTCTCTTCTCTCTCCCCTCTCTCCCCCCCTTCTCTCCCTCTCTATCTATCTTCCCTCTCTATCTCCCTCTCTTCCCTCCCTCTTTATTCCCCTCTCCCTCTCTTTCTATCTTCCCTTTCTCCCTTCTCTCTCCCTCTCTCTTCCCTATCTGTTCTCTCTCTCTTCCCCTATTTTCTCTCTCCTTCCCCTCCCCTCCCCCCTCTCTTCCCCCTCTCTCTCCTACACCTCCCCCCCTCCCTCTCTCTTCCCTCTCTATCTCTCTTCCCCTCTCTCTCTTCCTCTCTTTCTCTCGCTCTCTCCTCCCTCTCTTCTCTCTCTCCCCCTCTCTTCTCTCAATTTCTCTCTCTTCCCCCTCTATCTCTCTTCCCTCTCTATCTCTCTCCCCCTCTCTTTCTCCTCTTCTCTCTCTCACTCTCTCTTCCCTCTCTATCTCCTTCCCTCTCTATCTATCTTCCCTCTCTCTACCTCAATCTTTCTCCCTCTATCTTTCTCCCTCTCTCTCTCTCTCTCCCCCCTCTCTCTCTGTCTTCCATCTCTCTCCCCTCTCTCTTTCTCCCCCTCCCCTCTCTTTCTCTCTCTCTCTCTTTCTCTCTCTCTTCCCTCCTCGTTCTTCCTCTCTCCCTCTCTTTCTATCTTCCCTCTTTCTCCCCCTCTCTCTCTCCTCTCTCTCTCTTCCCTCCCTTCCTTTCTCCCCTCTCTCCTTCCCTCCCTCTCTCTCCCCTCTCTATCTATCTTCCCTCTCTATCTCCCTCTCTTCCCTCCCTCTTTATCCCTCTCTCCCTCTCTTTCTATCTTCCCTTTCCCCTTCTCTCTCCCTCTCTCTCCCTCTCTCTTCCCTATCTGTTCTCTCTCTCTTCCCTCTATGTTCTCTCTCTCTTCCCTCTCCCCTCCCCTCCCCCTCTCTCTCCTCCACCCCCCTCCCTCTCTCTTCCCTCTCTATCTCCCCTTCCCCTCTCTCTCTTCCTCTCTTCTCTCGCTCTCTCTCCCATCTCTTCTCTCTCTCTCCCCCCTCTCTTCTCTCAATTTCCCTCTCTTCCCCCTCTATCTCACTTCCCTCTCTATCTCTCTCCCCCTCTCTTTCTCCTCTCTCACTCTCTCTTCCCTCTCTATCTCTCTTCCCTCTCTATCTATCTTCCCTCTCACTCCCCCTCCTCCCCTCTCTTGCCCCCCCTCCCCCCTCTCTTTCCCCTCTCCCCCCCCCCTCTCTTCCCTCTCTTCACCCCTCTCTCTCTTCCCCCTCTGTTCCCCCCCTCTTTCTCTCCCCCTCTCTCTCTCTGTTCCCCTTCTCTTCCCTCCCCCTCTCTCCCCTCTCTCTTCCCTCTCTATCTATCTTCCATATCTCTCTCTCTCTCTCTCTCTCTCTCTCTCTCTCTCCTCTATCTCTCCCCCCCCTCTCTCTCCCCTCTCTTCTTTCTCCCCCCTCTCTCTTTCTTCCCTCTCTCTTTTCCCCCTCTCTCTCTCTTCCCTCTCTCTCTCTCCCCTTCTCTTCTCTCTCTCGTCCCTCTCTTGCTCTCTCTTCCCTCTCTCTCCCCCCTCTTCCCTCTCTCTCTCTTCCCTCTCTCTCACCCCTCTCCTCCCTCTCTCTCTTCCATCTCTCTCCCCCCTATCTTCCCTCTCTTCCTCCCTCTATCTCTCTATCTCTTCCCCCTCTTCCCCCCTCCCTCTCTCTGTTCCCCCTCTCATCCATCTCTCTCCCCTCTCTCTTCCCCCCCTCTCTCTCCCCCTCTCTTCCCTCTCTTCTTTCTCTCTCTCCCCTCTCTCTCTTTCTTCCCTCTCTCTCCTCTATCTCTCTTCCCTCTCTCTTTCCCCCTCTGCCCCCCCTCTCCCCCATCTATCTTCCCCCTCTCTCTCTTCCCTCTCTCTTCCCTCTCTCTCTCTCTGTTCCCCCTCTCATCCATCTCTCTCCCCTCTCTCTTCCCCCCCCCTCTCTCTCCCCCTCTCTTCCCTCTCTTCTTTCTCTCTCTCCCCCCTCTCTCTTTCTTCCCTCTCTCTCCTCTCTCTCTCTTCCCTCTCTCTTTCCCCCTCTGCCCCCCCTCTCCCCCATCTATCTTCCCCCTCTCTCTCTTCCCTCTCTCTCCCCTCTCCCCCCCTCTCTCCCCTCTCTATTCCCTCTCTCTTTCCTCTCTCCCCCCCCCTCCCCTCTCTATCTCTTCCCCCTCTCTCTCTCTTCCCTCTCACTCTTCCTTCTTTCTCTCTTCCCTCTCTCTCCCCCCTCCTTCCTCAGATTGTATGGGACCATACCCCCCCCTCTCCAAGGGCAGCTGATCTCTGTGCAGCAGGAAGGGGGGGAGGGGGGGTGTGCAGTCCCATAGTACCTATCAGTGTGTAATCTGCTGGATGGATGACAGGAGGGAGAGCCCACAGAAGACAACACAGCTCACCTCCTCCGGGCTTGGTTCTCTCTGTCACTTCTCTCCCTGCTGCAGGCTGTCCCCTGGTCCTGGCTCATCAGCTGCTGGAGGGAGAGGTATAGGAGCATCGCTCTGCAACTGCCCTCCCCCACGCCCCACCACATCGATCTTCCTGCTGTCCTCTGCTGCTCAAAAGGTCCCTTCTTCCGGAGGGGCAGTGCCTCCCCCCTAAAAATTGCCGCCCTAGGCAAGCGCCTTGTTTGCCTCATGGTAGATACGCCCCTGCAGTGATCGGCACTAATTCTATACACTGTTACTGCACTAATGACACTTGGAAGGGGTTAACATCTAGGGGCAATGAAAGGGTTAGAAAAAGAAGTATCAGCACTCCAATATGCAAACAGCAGACTTCTTTATTATTCAATCCATGAAGATAAAAAGACAGCAATGCATGACCCTGGAAACATCAGTGGACGCATTTCACACTCCTTTAGTGCTTATTCATTACTAATGAATAATGAATGTAATGAATAAGCACTAAAGGTGTGTGAAATGCATCCACTGATGTTTCCAGGGCCATGCATTGCTGTCTTTTTATCTTCATGGATTGAATAATAAAGAAGTCTGCTGTTTGCATATTGGAGTGCTGATACTTCTTTTCATCATGTTCAGTGATCTTGGTTGAGGACCAAGCAGGCACACAGACACATCCAGCAGCAGGTGATCTCTGGCAGGTCAGCCTTGAGCGGTATGTACCCTGTATGCTGCAATGAAAGGGTTAACTGTGGCTAACAATGTGAAATGTGTGTAACGTGTGCTGCTTTTACTAAGTGATGGGACTGTCATTACGCCCTGCTTTGCAGGAAGAAAAAAAAACAGCCCCATATCTGCTCTCCATAGAGATCCCTGTGATGTTTACCAACACAGGGCTCTCTTCTGTCATTCGCTCAGAAGATCAGCAGGTTCCGGCCATAAATCATTGGCCAGGACCCACTGATCAGCGAATGACAGCCCAGCCAGGGTGGTGCACCCTCTACCCTGTGTGATCCAGTGCATCAGGGCTTCACTGTAGCAGGAGGTGGTCCAAGATGGGGAAATGTTCATGTTTGGTAGAGATGCACTGACATTTATTTATTTCAGGTACTTATATAGCGCCGTCAATTTACACAGCGCTTTACATATATATTGAACATTCACATCAGTCCCTATCCCTCAAGGGGCGTACAATCTAAAGTCCCTAACCTACATTCATACATACACATGGTGAATACATACATAGGGTGAATTTAGACAGAAACCAATTAACCTACCAGCATGTCTTTGGAGTGTGGGAGGAAACCAGAGTACCTGGAGGAAACCCACACAGGCAGATGGAGAACATGCAAACTCCAGGCAGGTAGTGCCGTGGCTGGGATTCAAACCAACGACCCTAGTACTGCCAGGCAGAAGTGCTAACCATTTAGCCACTGTGCTGCTGGGGTGTGGGGTGTGTTTAAAAAAAAAATTTTGCAGAGCTATTTGCCCTTTGAAACCGCATGTACATTGGTTCTGTGCCAATAGGGGCAAAACTGAATGCTATTAGGCTTTTTTCTCTCCAGAGACACAAGATCCAGAGATGCATGGAACACGCAATATCAATGAAATGATAACTGTCTAATGAAATGTCCAATGTTACGGTACAGCAGTCCATCCATTTGGCAAGCTGTGAAGAGAGCAGAAGCCGGCTCCAATCACATGTATAGCACGGAGAGAGACCCCGCTCCTCTAAGTGTAGACTTAAAGTGGAGTTCCAGTAAAAATGAAAAAAAAAAGAAAGTCAGCAGCTACAAAAACAGCCACTTACCTGTCTCACGATCCCGCGGTTTCATCCCCCACAGCCTGTTTGACTGGCCATCCTGTGTCCCCGGCTCTGGCACCTTCAGTGTGGACACCCGGCTGTGACAGTTTGCGGCTTCATAGCCAGGTGCCCACTGCGCAGGTGCGAGAAGCGCTGCACTTTGTGAATGGTCCCGTAGTCTTCTGGGACCTGCCACATGTCCCACAAGACTACGGGGAGGACAACTTCCATTACAAGGCGAAGTGGGAGCTGGTACATATCAATTTCGGGTACCCGCTCCCCAAAGGTGCCCATCCTTAACGGGAAGTGGGGGACCAGTCCTTAAAGCAGAAAAATGTGAGTGGTTTTTACCATTATATATTCTTAAAGCGGAGCTCCACCCAAAAGGGGACCTTTTGGGTGGAGCTCCGCTTTAAGAATATATAATGGTAAAAACTACTCACATTTTTTGAGTGAAATACACCGGAAAGAGGTGACAGGCTCGTCCGAATGTCAGGGTCAGCGCTGGGTGTGGCAGATTTGTAGGCGGCATGGAACAGGAAAACTTGGCGTGGAAATAGGCAACCTCTATCCCAGGAAGCACCATGGAGCTCAGGCGTCCGTGGATGTACAGCGACCTGATGTCACCCAAGAGGAGGCGAAGAGCAACGAGTTTCTGAGCATGTGCGAAGTCCCGATCGGACATGCCCACTCCTTTATCAAGCATTTTCTCTCCAGGCTGAATTGTATTCTTCATACAGAATACAGAATAAAGTAAAACAGGAAAATACCACATTATGGCCACTATCCACAATAATAATATTAAAGTGGAGCTCCACCCAAAAGGCGAAGTTCCGCTTTAAGCCTTTGTCCCCCTCTCCCCATTAAGGATTGTCACCTTGGGGGAGCGGGTACCCGAATTTTACAAGTACCTGCTCCCACTTCCGCTAGGCAATTGGAAGCAGAAGTTGTCCTCCCCTCTCCCTCCCTGTAGTCTTCTGGGACACGTGACAGGTCCCAGAAGACTACGGGGCCATTCACAAAGCGCAGCACTTATCGCACATGCTCAGTGGGCACCCGGCTGTGAAGCCGCAAGCTGTCACAGCCGGGTGCCCACACTGAAGATGCCGGCGCCAGGGAGAGAAGATGGCCGGTGAAACCAGCCATGGTGAGGACACCGCTGTACCGAGGGACAGGTAAGTGGTTATATTTTAAACGTCAGCAGCTACAGTTTTTGTAGCTGCTGACTTTTATTTATTTATTTTTTTAGGTGGAACTCCGCTTTAAGTCAAAATAGATGAAACACCAAACAATGAAAAAGTATTTTGATGACAAAATTCTAATTATGATGAACAGTTGTGTCCACAATAATCCTCCACATGTGTAGTGAAATAGAGACTCTGGTGCCCACCACCACAAAAAGCACGCTGCCCCTTACCGAATAGTTAGACCCCAGATCATAGGTGGTCTAACAGAGCGCAATGCTGACTTGTAACATCCTACATGGAAGAAAGGTGTCACAGATTTCGGTATCTCTCCTCCTCTCTTCCTCCCTTATTGTGATCCGTCAAAAAGGATAATCCTCCAGATAGTGTGATCACGTTCAAATGATTTATTAAAATAAATGAAAATGAGCATGTAAGTCATAAAAGCCGCTGGTGCCGGCTCCAGACAGGCGTGGGTGACATCAGCACAATCTCCACCTAATTGTAGTAAATACCTATTTATTTCCTATTATCATCAGCTCCATCTAGTGGCCATAATGTGGTATTTTCCTGATTCACTTTATTCTGTATATAGAATAACATTGGATCCAAAGAGAAAATAGCCTGATAACTGTCTTTTCTGCCCCCAGAAAAAAGGTAAATGCAGTTAACTGGACGAATAGCTCTGTTTTCAACCCCTTTACAGGTTTTTTTTTTTTTGCTGTCTGTGAACTCATTAGAGAGAGATTCTTTTGCTTTTTGTTGGGATGGTAAGCAATGGAAAATGTCTACAGCAAAACACTTATTTTAGCAAACCAGGGAAGGGTTAGAACATCTGACAGGTTAACCATTTCCTGACTGCCCTATAGCAGAACTACTGCTACAGGGCGGCAGGACTGCTCAAAATCACATATATATACGTGGTTTTGTACTTCCAGGTAGGGGGTGCGTGCCGCCCTACCCACGCAGGCATTGGCAGCTACAGCCGTCAATCACCAGGTCCCGGCAGGAGATTCCCCACCGGCACCCGGCGATCGCCGAGGAACACTGACGGAGAGGTAGTAAACAGTACAGATCTCTACCCTGTCAGCTCCAGCATGCTGTTTTGTATTGCTCTGCATAGCAGGGAAACACAAAGCAGCATGCTTACATAGTAAAACACACACACAGCACATAATGTGAAACACACACAGCACACAGTTAACCCTTTGATCGACCCAGATGTTAACCACTTCCTGCCCAGTGCCATTAGTACAGTGTCAGTGCTTTTTATTAGCATTGATCACTGTATTAGTGTCACTGGTGATGTCAGTGGCAGTTAGTCAGTTCCCACCCAGTGTCGTAGTGGGACTGCAGCAGGCATTCTAAGTCGCTGATTGCCACTATTACTAGTATAAAAAAAAAAAAAATTGCAGTAAAAAAAGTCCAGCTCAGTGGATTGCTTTACAAAAGTCATAAATTATTCCTGAGATACACAGAATGTAACTGGATACTAACATTTATAGGTAAAGTTGATCCAGGGAATATCCGAGGAATTTTTTTCCCTGCAGGAGCATATTGGATCACGCTTTGCTGGGTTTTTTGCCTTCCTCTGGATCAACTGTGGGTATAGGATTATAACTTTTTTTTTTTTTTTTTAATGGTTGAACTGGATGGACTTTTGTCTTTTTTCAGCCAGACCAATAATGTAACTATATAAAGTCAGTCCCCCCCCCCCCCCGTGTCAGAATGCCCAGCTATAAGTCACTGATTTCCGCCATTACTAGTATAAAAAAAAAAATTCCAGTATATACACCGCCATTTGTAAACGCTATAACGTTCACGTAAACAAACTAATTTACACATATTGGGATTTTTTTTAGCAATGACATGTAGCGGAATACATTTTGGCCTAAATTTAAGACGAAATTTGATTTTTTAATTTTTTTACTGGACATGTTTTATAGCAAAAAGTCAAAATATATTGTTTTTTTTTCAAAATTGTCAGTATGCAACAAATAAAAAACGCAGAGCTGATCAAATGCCACCAAAAGAAAGCTCTATTTGTGGGGAAAAAAGGACATAAATTTAATTTATGTACAGCGTTGCATGACCGCGCAATTGTCAGTTGAATTAATGCAGCGCCGTATCGCAAAAATGGCCTGGTCAGGAAGGGGGGAAATCCTCTGGAGGGCAAGTGGATAATATTACTAATTGTGTCTTCCTGTTCCGGTGACAACTGCTCCCCTCATTTCTCATTACAGCAATGAGAGTTGACACAAGCAGTGGCGGACTGACCATTTGGAAACTCGGCACTGCCCGAGGGCCCGGGGTCAGTAGGGGGCCCCATGAGATGCCCCTGGTACCTTTTTCATAGGCTTTTTTGAGTTTGGGCAAGGACACAGGGGCCCCATAATCCCCTATTGCCCGGGAGCCCCATGAGTTGTCAGTCTGCCCCAGGACACAAGTATTTACTTTACTAAAGTTTTTCCAAATAAAAAAAAAGTTTTGGTTGAATTTGGGTTTTAATGACTCCCATACCTCTCAATGGTCTCAGATTGCCTGGGGCTCTATTGCATCTTCACCCAAATCCCAGGGTCCGTATTGAACCTATTACAAGCTGACCAATGGAGGTGAATGGGGTTGTGATCACACGGTGGTTCTACTCACCTGCGGCAATATAATTTCAGTCTTCTTTGCCACTTTCTGAGCCCTCCTCTCCTAGATGAAACAGACAGGATGGATTACGCACAGTATGTACCAGCATGTGTCACAGGAAGCATGTCAGACCACTGCAGAGAGACCGCTGCTTCTACACAAAGCTTAGTGGTCACCTCTTCAGCATACTAAGCATACAAAATCAAATGTAAAGCTGTCCATAGATCACTTGTTTTTTCTATATCAGCCAACAAAAATAATACAAATGAATGGATGAGGCGGATGGAGGAATCCCTTCAGCTGGAACATTGTATTCTGAGAGGTTGACTCTCCACTGTTAGAATGTACTGCAGCCAGCTGATCGAGGAAAATTTCCAACAAGCCTGTTCGACAAAAGCCAGTCTGACAATCGACTTCTGTTGAATAGGCATGGACACACATGGATAGAAATTCGCCCAGTCCCTGCTGAACTAGCTGAATTTCAATCCATCTATGGCAACTAAACCCCAGACCCTGCATTCACTATATCTGGTCTCCCCGGACCCTGCATTCACTATATCTGGTCTCCCCGGACCCTGCATTCCCTATATCCAGTCTCCCTGGACCCTGCATTCACTATATCAGGTCTCCCCGGACCCTGCATTCACTATATCTGGTCTCCCCGGACCCTGCATTCACTATATCTGGTATCCCCGGACCCTGCATTCACTGTATCTGATCTCCCCGGACCCTGCATTCACTATATCTGGTCTCCCCGGACCTTGCATTCACTATATCTGGTCTCCCCGGACCCTGCATTCACTATATCTGGTCTCCCCGGACCCTGCATTCACTATATCTGTCTCCCCGGACCCTGCATTCACTATGTCTGGTCTCCCTGGACCCTGCATTCACTGTATCTGGTCTCTCCAGACCCTGCATTCACTGTATCTGGTCTCTCCAGACCCTGCATTCACTATATCTGGTCTCCCCGGACCCTGCATTCACTATATCTGGTCTCCCCAGGACCCTGCACTCACTATATCTGGTCTCCCCGGACCCTGCATTCACTATATCTGGTCTCCCCGGACCCTGCATTTATTATATCTGGTCTCCTAGGACCCTGCATTCACTATATCTGGTCTCCCCAGACCCTGCATTCACTATATCTGGTCTCCCCGGACCCTGCATTCACTATACCTGGTCTCCCCAGGACCTTGAATTCACTATATCCGGTCTCCCCGGATCCTGCATTCATTATATCTGGTCTCCCCGGACCCTGCATTCACTATGCCCCTGGCACCTTTTTCATAGGCTTTTTTGAGTTTGGGCAAGGACACAGGGGCCTCATGATCCCCTATTGCCCAGGGGCCCCATAAGTTGTCAGTCCGCCCCTGGGAGAAATGATTGCTTTTACAGCCTTTATGAGTGTAAAAGCAATCAGTGTAAAAAAAAAAAAATCTTCATCACCCCCCACAAGTAGTACAGTGTCACTATGGTGATACTGTACTGCTAGGGTGACGGTATGTAAAAAAAAACCACACACACAAATAATATATATTAAAAAAAAAAATGTAAAACAAGTTTTTGAAAAATTATAATTTTTGGTTCTAAACTAATTTGGGTTATTTTTTTTTTTGCTAAAAAGATAACTGAATACATTTTGGCCAAGATTTATGAAGAAAGATTATTTATTTGCAAAATTTTATAGGAAAAACACTATTTTTAAAATTTTTGGGACTTTTTCATTTATATAGCAAAAAAAATAAAAATCCCAGCGGTGAATAAATACCACCAAAATAAAGATTTATCTGTTTCAAAAAAATGCTAAAGAATTCATATGGGTAGTGTTGCATGACCGCGCAATTGTCATTCAAAGTGTGATAGCGCCGAAAGCTGAAAATTGTCCTGGGAAGGAAGGGGGTGAAAGTGTCTGGACTGGAAGTGGTTAAAAATGAATGAAATGTCGTTTTTGGTTTCGGGTACTCAGATGCAGTTGCGCTTTAAGAGATAGGAGTCTATTCTATACACTATATAGATGAACCCTGTTTTTATTGTCACAATTTAGGCCAACACTTCAGTTGGGTGTAGGTCATCAGACATTACCAGGACCAGGGGCGGACTGACCATTTGGAAACTCGGGCCCCATGAGATGCCCCTTGTACCTTTTTCAGAGGCTTTGAGTTTGGGCAAGGACACAGGGGTCTCATGATTTCCTATTGCCCGGGGGCCCCATGAGTTGTCAGTCCACCCCTGACCAGGACCACAACGTACACTCTCTATTGGGTCATTCATTTTAGGCAGACTTCAGGTGATTATACATGGCACATTTCCATGAGATGCAACCAATCAAGCAAAGGTTATGATAATTTGGCTCCTTAGGGGATAACTAGAAAAGATAATAAGTGATTCTGTGATTCTAAACACTGGAAGTGCTCATTAATGCCTATAAAGATTTTCTGACATGACGGAGATTCTCAGTGACTGATCACCATAGTTCCGTTTTCTGCACAAAGAATAATCATTACAGCACATGCAAAACAATGGAGCACTTTTAAAGAGACACTAAGCAATCCATACTCATCCACAGCTTAACCCCTGGTTCACATCTGTGTGGCCATGCGGGCCACGATTTGCGCAGTCATTTGAATGGACTCCCGTGCCCCGGGACATGCAGGGAAGAAGTCCCTGCATTACTGGGGAAATCAACAGCCCGCACGGGAACCGAGGTTCCCATTATGGTTGCAATTTCCAGTATGGGCGGAGTGCCATTAGAATTAATGGCACCCACATTCCTCTGCGTGTGGTGCGGCTGCAGGTATTTGTGTGGGTCCCGCAGCGGCACCACCCGCACACATGTGAACCAAGGCTAATGGCTTTGAGGCCTATTTTTCATTAACTTGGTTCTTGCAGCTTGTTTACACTAGCAGTTGAGGAGTGGTAAAATGCAGCAGTTTAGACAAGCTTTTTACTGCCCCCAAACTGCTCGGTTGTGTCACTAGAGTTGGTGTCACCTGGTGCGGTAAAACATGGTGCCCCCCCACTCACCTTGTCCTTCTCTCTCCTATCTTGTGCAGCATGCCACCTTGTGAACCTCTTTCACCTTTCCCCCATATCTTGTGCATCCCCCTCTTGCCCCCTCACCTTGTGCACCCCCACCACCTTGTGTGGCCTCTCCATCTCCCCAGGAGTTTATTTACCACAAGGCAAACAAGGCATTTGCCTAGGGCGGCATTTTTCATGGGAAGCAGCACTACCCCTTGGAAGAAGGGACGGAAGAAGGGACACACGCAGCATGGGGACCTGGAGGGTTCCAAGAGAGGCTGCGGGTTTCATGATGGTGTATGCACAGCCCAACTCTCGTTCCTGGGGATGTCCGGAGCTGTAAAGGTGTCTCTCTCTCACCCAGGGGGATGGTGGCAGGTGTTGGGGGGCCGTGGTAGTGAAAGGCTCTCTCTGGTGGGGGGCAGAGGTGTTGTTGGTCAATGTCAGGCTCTCTCTGCGGGGGAGGGGGGGGGCGAATTTTTGTGTTGCCCAGGGCAGCACAAGACCTAAATACACAAAGTCCCTGCTGAACCAGCTGAATTTCAATCCATCTATGGCAACTAAACCCAGGACCCTGCATTCACTATATCTGGTCTCCCCGGACCCTGCATTCACTATATCTGGTCTCCCCGGACCCTGCATTCACTATATCTGCTCTCCTTGGACCCTGCATTCACTATATCTGGTCTCCTCGGACCCGGCATTCACTATATGTGGTCTCCCCGGACCCTGCATTCACTATATCTGGTCTCCTTGGACCCTGCATTCACTATATGTGGTCTTCCCGGACCCTGCATTCACTATATCTGGTCTCCCCGGACCCTGCATTCACTATATCTGGTCTCCCCGGACCCTGCATTCACTATATCTGGTCTCCTTGGACCCTGCATTCACTATATCTGGTCTCCCCGGACCCTGCATTCACTATATCCGGTCTCCCCGGACCCTGCATTCACTATATCCGGTCTCCCCGGACCCTGCATTCACTATATCCGGTCTCCCAGGACCCTGCATTCACTATATGTGGTCTTCCCGGACCCAGCATTCACTATATCTGGTCTCCCCGGACCCTGCATTCACTATATCTGGTCTTCCCAGGACCCTGCATTCACTATATCTGGTCTCCCCGGACCCTGCATTCACTATATCTGGTCTCCCCGGACCCTGCATTCACTATATCCGGTCTCCCCGGACCCTGCATTCACTATATCCAGTCTCCCTGGACCCTACATTCACTATATCCAGTCTCCCCGGACCCTGCATTCACTATATCCGATCTCCACGGACCCTGCATTCACTATATCCGGTCTCCCCGGACCCTGCATTCACTATATCTGGTCTCTCAGGACCCTGCATTCACTATATCCAGTCTCCCCGGACCCTGCATTCACTATATCCGGTCTCCCCGGACCCTGCATTCACTATATCCGGTCTCCCCGGACCCTACATTCACTATATCTGGTCTCCCTGGACCCTGCATTCACTATATCTGGTCTCCCCAGACCCTGCATTCACTAGATCCGGTCTCCCCGGACCCTGCATTCACTATATCTGGTCTCCCCGGACCCTGCATTCACTATATCCGGTCTCCCCGGACCCTGCATTCACTATATCCAGTCTCCCTGGACCCTACATTCACTATATCCAGTCTCCCCGGACCCTGCATTCACTATATCCGATCTCCCCGGACCCTGCATTCACTATATCCGGTCTCCCCGGACCCTGCATTCACTATATCTGGTCTCTCAGGACCCTGCATTCACTATATCCAGTCTCCCCGGACCCTGCATTCACTATATCCGGTCTCCCCGGACCCTGCATTCACTATATCCGGTCTCCCCGGACCCTACATTCACTATATCTGGTCTCCCTGGACCCTGCATTCACTATATCTGGTCTCCCCGGACCCTGCATTCACTATATCCGGTCTCCCCGGACCCTGCATTCACTATATCCGGTCTCCCCGGACCCTACATTCACTATATCTGGTCTCCCTGGACCCTGCATTCACTATATCTGGTCTCCCCCGGACCCTGCATTCCCTATATCTGGTCTCCTCGGACCCTGCATTCACTATATCCGGTCTCCCCGGACCCTGCATTCACTATATCTGGTCTCCCCGGACCCTGCATTCACTATATCCGCTCTCCCCGGACCCTGCATTCACTGTATCTGGTCTCCCCGGACCCTGCATTCACTATATCTGGTCTCCCCGGATCCTGCATTCCCTATATCTGGTCTCCCCGGACCCTGCATTCACTATATCTGGTCTCCCCAGGACCCTGCATTCACTATATCTGGTCTCCTCGGACCCTGCATTCACTATATCCGCTCTCCCCGGACCCTGCATTCACTGTATCTGGTCTCCCCGGACCCTGCATTCACTAAATCTGGTCTCCCCGGATCCTGCATTCCCTATATCTGGTCTCCCCGGACCCTGCATTCACTATATCTGGTCTCCCCAGGACCCTGCATTCACTATATCTGGTCTCCTCGGACCCTGCATTTACTATATCTGGTCTCCTCGGACCCCGCATTCACTATATCTGGTCTCCATGGACCCTGCATTAACTATATCTGGTCTCTCCCGACTGCATCTCCCTCTTGCCCCCCTCACCTTGTCCTCCTCCCTCCCAAACTTGTGTACCCCTCTCCTCTAATCTTTTGGAGCCCCCCATTTACTTTGTGCCCCCCTTCCCCTTGTGGAAGTTACCCATGCCCCCCTTTTTTCCTCCCCTCACCTTGTACAGCTTCCACATGGCCACCAGAGCCTTGAACTTGTGTCTGTGGTGCAGGACCTCCTTGTGGTGGGCGGTACCAGGAGGTGTTTTCCAGCAGTCCCCGGGACAGATGACAGCACATGACATGGCCTCCTTCGGGCTCTTCTCAAACAACTGACACTGGAGGGTGGGTGCCTTGCTCTACTGCTAGCTCTCCCTGACGCTGGTTCTCAGTGATGCCTCAGAACCGCCGCTCGTCGAGGGCAAGGGAGAGGTAACACTGTGGGCAGATCGGACACTGGTGGCAGGGTCACAGGGAAGTGGTGGCAAGGTTGGTGTGGGGCTGGCATGGCCTGGAGAAAACCTGCACTCTGTTCTCGGGATTTATGGTGGTGGAGCCCTTTTCAATGAGGTGTCCAGGGCACATGCCTCCCTAGTTTCAGCCCTGGTGTCACCTGGTCTGCACCCCCATAATGATTCCACTGCAACTGCTACCCCCATCAGATGCAGAGTCAGCGGCCAGGGGTGTACACATGCTGTGTGTTCTGCCTCCAGCAGGGGAATATATTTGCCTTCCCTGCCTGCAATATCAAATTTACCCACTAGATGGGGCCAGTAATAGATTTACTGATTTACAGAAACTATAGACTGTATAAATAAGAGTTAATAAAAATTCCTATAATTCTGAGACTGGAAATAGATTCTGTTTGGGAGCTCAGACTCCATCTTAGAAACTGTGAGAAAAGGAGCCAGCTACACTGTTCAACAAATTTTTATTTTTTTGCCAGTTTTGGAAACAAAAGGATCCATTTCTTAATGAATTTCACATTCTGAGTTCAAATATAACAATGAAATTTGTCAATTGGCTCTAGTTTTTCTGGAAACGGAAAGTTTTCTACTATAGGCGTAATGACTACATAATGCACAATAATTATATAGATAGATGTCTTTCCACAAATATAAAGCAAGTGATATTGACTACATAACAAAGCCTAAATGGCATAATATATTGCATAGGATTACCAAGAAAAATTATAGCCATAAGCTAAGTTGAATCATTTTAATACTTAGGATTCTCACTAGTTTTGTCTTCAGTTTGTGTCGGTTTTGCTTCTCTTGGCTTTTCTCTTGTATTCGAGGAAAGGGCTATCTCTTACAACTGCACGTGACTACACGCTTCAGGTTCTTCCTCACTTGACTCAACCACGAAGGATTCTGGTGCTTTAGGAATTGGTAGCCCCTCTCCATGAGGAACTGGACGTATTGCCGATGGAATATTTGGATAGTGCACAGATAACTTTTTCTTCTTATTTAGCCCTTTTACAATTGGAGGCACCATACAAAAGTAACAATTACTAACATGATCTGTTGGCTCTCTCCAAATCATTGGCACAGCGAAAGGCATAGATGCCTTTTTTCCATTCAACCATTGCTCCAGTGCCGTCCCACAAGAATTGCAGCATATATGTGGTGCCCAGCTCTTGTCCTGGTCTCCTATCTTGCAGCCAAAATACAAGTTGTAGGCTTTCTTAATCATTCCTGTTATCCTCCTTTTTTGTGAGATAAAAGTTATTTCACCGCAGATATAGCAGAAATTATCTGCTTTATTCACACAAGTTCGAGGCATTACTGAGTAGCCTATATAAGCATAAAACGAAATGTAAAGACGAACTACAATCAGCTACAGATACTGCAGCTTTTATGCAGTGAAGTGATGCAATTAAAGGCTAATATTGCATCATCTCAGTATACATGCAATTTTCTATTGGTCACCAGTATCAATTGCGCAATATGCAGCTGAAGTTGCATCATAATTTTGAATGGCTTACGTCATTAGATGGGTGAATATATCATGGAAACTAGAGCCAATCAACATTTTTTAGGGTCATTTTCGTTTTCAGCACCCCAAAATTATGTAAGATTAGCTAATTTTATGCCCAAAACTTTTTACCTGTTGAACAGCGCTATCAGAGCGCATGCTGGACTAAGACTTGCATCCTTTTGCATCCCCTAAAGGCAGCATCGCTGGTGAGAATCACTTATTGTCATCTATAGCCTAACTATTCTTTGTGTTTAATGTATTTTCTTACTTTGATTGTATGCATTTCCCCTCCATTTTTTCTTAATAATTTGACCCCGCCCTGTTTTAGTAATAAAGCTTCAAGATTACTTTCAGTCTGGCTTATTGCAGAATAGGAGGGTTTAGCTGCATGTGAAGTTACACACAAGGAAACGTATAGCGAGGACAGAACCTCCTGGCCTCTATTCTTTGCTTCTCATTTGTGGCAGGAAATATACCCCCTGATGCTTTCAAGTGAATGGGGCAGCTTTGCAAGTGCCCAGCAATGGATGCGGTTGCAGCATGCTAGTGCGCGGTTCAAGGGGTTAAAGCAGGCAGCAAGAAGGTACCTGTATAATAATAATAATTATAATATCACAGTCTGTAAAATGCTGTCTGAAGAGCAATCCAACTCCAAAGCTAATGTGAACAAGCCCTAAGTGCAGACTGAAGACACTTATATCCGTCTGCAGCACTCAGGTAAAGATGTGCCTCTTATGCCCATATGCAAAGCACCTAAGGCCCTGATTCATCAAAGTTGCTGTATCAGGAATGCTAAAGTGGTCTCTTGAGCTTTGTTATCATACTGCTTCAGAGCTTATTTTTAAGTACTGTCTCTGCTTGATAAATCAGGTCCCAGGGAACTGAAGACTGACAGTGAGTTGCAGCCATCTGCCTGATGAAGGTCACCCTGCAGGGCTGTGAAACGTGGCTCCTACTGGTGACTTTAAATTTCGGAAGGTTTTGGTGTGCTGGTGATATGCAATCTATTGTTGGAAGACTATCAGATTAGGGCATGTTAACTACTGATACATTTTGTATGTCTTTAGGCATTTTATGCAGATGTCTGTCAACAGCATTCAATTAAATGTTGAAACGCTCGAGTGAAGGAACAAAATCAGAAGAGGTTGTTAGCGTGTTGCTGTGCGTGTGCGCAGGAAGACACGATGCTCAAAGAAATGTAAAACACCACTAATAAATCCCAATGACAAAAAAATATATATTTGTAGTACTTGACCCTGATGGTAAAACGTGATTAGTATCTTGTGTGAAAATCAGGAGCACGAACCCCAATCTGCATCCTATATTGAATTACTTCTAAGGGTTCATGTACACTGCAGCTGATAAGCTGACGTTCAGGAGATTCTCTGCTTTTTTTCAGCAGCCCCTGAACTCTCCCTAATGTTTCCCTGTGTGTCCATGTACACTATGTCATTTACAGGCAGTTGAGTTTACAGTCGTTTTTTTGAACGCACCAAACTTGCGTTCAGGAGTAGATTTTATCAGCGTTTCAAACATCAAACGCTTGTAAATGCTTGTAAACGCAGCTAACTGCGTTTATAAGTGTTTGCGTTTAGAAGCGTTTTTTAACTGTTTCATATCCAGATGCTGTCCAGAGCCTTTTTTCATCATCAGAAATGCATGCGAAGCGTTTTCCATGTATTCAAATGGACCCGGTACACCAGCGCAGTCAGATCCAGGTTTTGTGTGAAGGAAAAAATGGTAAAACGCGCCGCATTATTCTCATGATGGGATCCATAGTGAATACAACCAGAAAAGACAGGTCATCTCAGCACATACTGCTCTCTCTGCTTCTGCTCTCTCTATTTCTCTCAAAATGACTGAAATAGTTAACTTTTTACTGTTTTTCAGTGCATTCTGGGCATTTGGGAAGGTCTCCTGAGGTTATCTTTAAAAAACGTTTCTAAACATAAACGCCCATAAAGGTTTTTTTTCTGCCTATACATGCTCCTCTTCTAATATACTTGTAAACGCCTATGTGTGCATGGGTACATAGGCTAACATAGAGGTGCCTGCAGGCTGCAAAAAAAAAAAATTCAAACACCTGTAAAAGCTGTGTTTTTTAAGCTCAGAGTGCATGAGGCCTAAATTACACTCACAAGAGCATTCATGTGTATCCGAGGCGTATCTAAAACAAGGCGTTTGCCTAGGGCAGCAGTTTTTAGGGGGCATCATCGCCCCCCCCCCCCGGAAAAAGGGACCTGTGAGCAGACAGATCCATGCAGGGCAGCCATCAGAGGGGTTGCAGCGATAGTGGCCCGGACAGAAGGAGGATCGATGTGGGCGAGGGCAGTTGCAGAGCGATGCTCGTGTATCTCTACCTACAGCAGCTGACAAGCCAGGACCAGGGGCAGCCTGGAGCAGGGAAAGGAGAGGCGGAGATGAAAGAGCCGGAGGAGGTGAGCAGTGTTGTGTTCTGTGAGATCTCCCTTCTGTCATTCCTGCCCTGGTAGATCGTATGTCACTGCACACACCCCCACCCCCTCCCCCTTCCTGCTGCCCGGAGATCAGCAGCCCTTGGAGGAGGGGTGGGTGTGTGTGTATGTATCATACTGTGTTGTGTGCAGTCCCATAGGATCTGAGAGGGGGGAGAGAGGGAGGGAAGGGAGAGAGAGGGAGAAGGAGAGGGAAGGGGGGGGAGAGAGAGTGGGAAGACAGAGAGAGGGAAGAGAGGGGGAGGGAGAGGGGGGGAAGAATGAGAGAGAGGGGGGAAAGAGGGGGAAAGAGAGAGAGAGGGGGAAGAAAGAGAGAGAGGAGGGAGACAGAGAGGGGGAAGAGAGAGAGGGAGGGAAGAGAGAGGGGGAAGAGAGAGGGAGGAAGAGAGAGAGGGAGGGAAGAGAGAGGGGGAGAGAGAGGGGAGAGAGAGAGAGGAGAGGGGGGAGAGGGGGGACGAGGGGGGGAGAGGGTGGAGAGAGAGGGGGGATGGGAGAGAGAGGGGGAAGAGAGAGAGAGAAGCGAGAGAGGGAAGAGAGAGAGGGGGAAAAGAGGGGAAGAGAGAGGGTGGGAAGAGAGAGAGAAGGAAGAGAGAGGGAGAGGGGGAAGAGAGAGGGGGGAGAGAGCAGGAAAGATAGAGAGAGAGGGGGGAGAGAGAGGGGAGGGGGGAGAGAGGGTAGAGAGAGAGGGGGAAAGAGAGAAAGGGGCGAAGAAAGAGGGAAGAGAGAGGGGGGGGGAAGAGAGAGAGAGAAGAGAGAGGGGGAAGAGAGAGTATAGCGGTATAGCAGTGTGTATGTGAACACAGGCTGGCCTCTTCGGCTGCTTGCTTCCTTCCTCGCCCTGACCAGGGAAAACTTTTTTGCGCACTCCAGAGCACGTTGGCTGCAACAGAGTATAGAAGGAGGAAAGCCTCAGATCTGACACCCGTTGTTTTGTGGCGTTATTGGTCAGAAAGGGGTGGATTTTGGAAATGTTCTGGAGGTTGAGGTCGCAGGATTTAGCCAGTGATTGGATGTGGGGCCCAAAGGAGAGGTCAGTCTAGGATTACACCTAGCACCCTGGCATGAGGGGAAGGACCAATAGTTGTGCTGTTGATCTTAATGGTAAAGTCATGAGTGGGGGATCGGGGGTAGGAAATATTACAAGCTCAGTTTTTGAAAGATTGAGTTTGAGGTATAAGTGTGACATCCATGCTGATATGTCGCTTAGTATATTTGTGATATGTGAGATTGAGGGGGTGAGCTGGGGAGTGGAGAGATAGATCTGGGTGTCATCAGCATAGAATTGGAAACCATGGGAGGTTATCAATTGGCCCAGGGAGGAAGTGTAGAGAGAGAAAAGGAGGGGCCCAAGGACAGAGCCTTGGGGTACCTCAGCGGGAAGAGGAGCGGAGGAGTTGTTGTATGTGATGCTGAAAATGCGCTGAGAAAGGTAAGAGGAGAACCAGGAGAGAGCAGAGTCATGGAGGCTGATGGAGATGCGGGTGGTCGACTGTGTCAAAGGCAGCAGAAAGGTCTAGGAGTAGGAGTATGGAGTAATGGCCATTGGTTTTAGTAGTTAGCAGGTCGTTAGTGAGTTTTAGTAGGGCAGTTTCAATAGAATGTTGTGGGTGGAAGCCAGACTGTAGAGGATCGAGAAGGTTGTTATCGGTGAGGTAGCAGTTCATACGGTTATGAACAAGGCATTCAAGAAGCTTAGAGGCAAACGGGAGCAGGGAGATGGGTCTTAAGTTATTCAAACAGCTGGGGTCCAGCGAGGGTTTTTTAAATATGGGGATAACCAGTGCTTGTTTGACCGGGGAGGGAAAGGTGCCTGTAGAGAGTGAGAGGTTAAAGATGTGGGTTAGATAGTTTAGGATAGAGCAGGAAGGAGGCTGCAATAATTTTGAGGGGACAGGGTCCAGGGGACAGGTGGTGAAGTGAACCTTGGAAAGGTGGTAACAGGGTTGAAGGAGGAGAGTGTTGAGTGTGGTGTTGGCCCTGGTATGATGGTTGGTGGAGGAAGCTCGACACTGGAGATCTCATCACAAATTGTGTCGCTCTTGTTCTTGAAATGACTGACAAATCTTCTGTGCAGTAAGTAAGTTGGTGGACGAAGGCAGTGGGCGTGGAGTAAGGGTAGAAAAGAGTTGACGAGGATTGGATGAGAGGGTCTTGATGAAAGTGTTGTAGTAGGTTTGTTTAGCAGCGTGGATTTATTTTTATGCCATGCTCAAAATGAATGCAACCAACAAGAAAATGTTTAGGTTATAACAGAAAAGGCGAAGGTGCACTGTGGGAAAAGCTAATACATTTGGCTCCCATCTCCTCTGAGCCAGAAACATTTAAAAAATGTAAGGGGTCCTGGAGAAAACCCAACTCGCAATAATATTATTAATGATGGAAGTGGTGGTACTAGCAACCAAGGCTAACCTGCTCTTCAAAGGGTACCTTCTCCTACCTTGCAAGAAGGGCTAGTAAAACCCTGGCTCTATGTAACAATATTCATAGTGGAATGGACCAAATTGAAAGTACCATAGCCATGGAGTTAATATCAATAATTAAAAAGGAAAAAGAAATCAATCTTGATGTTAACACAATCTGCCCAGAACCTCTCACAAAGCCAAGAACGTTGATGAATACATCAAAGTATTAGACCATAATGATAGCACAATTGCCACAGGCCCTCGCAGGGAGCCAAGAACATTTATAGAATGAATATGTGGGGAGGCATCAGTTACTATGGGTATATTCAGGTGTATATTTTGTTTCCAATCTTTTTATTGAAGTTTGAACAATACAAAGATAGGACAACTGGAAAACATGAAAGGCACCAGAATATTATGCCATGGTGATTGTACTTCACCTTACAAACAGGTGTAAGTAAAAAGGGCACTCAATCGATCCCCACACAAAAAATAAATAAATAAATGGAAGAATGAGGACTAAGCTCAAAAAATGTTGAATGCAGACAAAGGGAGCATAATCTCAGGTAAAACAGAGATAGCTAAATGTATGTATGTATGTACTGTACTGTACGTCCAAATCCTCATTGAGACTTCCTAGATGACTTCCTATGTACCTATAAAACCTTTAAATCTCTCACCTTCGGGTAAAGAAGGGGAGATAGTTTTGATAGTAGAGATAGTTAGATAGTAGAGACACTATTACAGAGACCCTTTTTCCACGCTTCTTCTACTGTGTGTCCTCCAAAGCAGACATGAAGCAGCCTAATGGTTCTACCTACATACTGAAGACCACAAGGGCAAGTAAGGCAGTACACTACAAACAATGAAGAACAGTTCAAGAACTCTGTCATGAGGTAAGTATGACCCTTATGGTCCTTGAAGGAGGACTGACTATGAGTAAACCGACTTGCTGATCGCCTAACTACAGTCGGCAATACACCTAATACATCATTACTTTGACATTACATACCGGGGTTATGGGTGCAGGTAGATGCCATAGCCCAGGTATTTGTTTTCCCTTATTCGCCGGATTTTCTGCTAAATTAATCCGAGCTGCGTATTCACCACTGGACCGCATTTAAAAGCAGCTTGCCGGTAGTTCCCGGGCTTACTTGGACGATCGGGAATTGATCTGCCGCTGGCGGCAGCTGAACATAGGGTCTCGAGGAGGAAAGATGGCCTCCACTCATCTCCATGGCCTAGGAGGACCGGAAAATCACTTGATGTCACTTCTGGGTCCAGCACCTTGTCAACAATGCCTTTTTTTTTGTAAAGCACAAGATCAAAGATATTTTTTATTATCTTTAGCTTTTAAAGAAAGAGGAGAGATTTGGAGTAGTATAGACCTCAGATTTCTCCATAAAGAGGACCCGTCATGCTGTATTGTTATCACAAGGGTTATTTACGTTCCTTGCAATTGTAGGAAAAGTGATTTAACAAAAATTATTGGGACAGTGTAAAAATAAAAAAAAGTAATAAAATAAATAATAATGATTAAAAAAAATGTTTTCAAGCACCCCCCCTCATGCTCGTGTGCTGTGGTGAATGCATATGTAGATCAAGCCCACATATGTAAACAGTGTTTGCACTACACGTGTGAAGATTCGCTTCAAACGTCAGAGTGAGAACAAAAATTTTAGCATTAGACCCCTTCTGTAACTCTAAACTAGTAACCTGTAGAAATGTTTTGATCTTATGCAGAGCCTTAAAGCGGAGTTCCACTCACATTGTAAAAAAATAAAAGACAGCAGCTACAAAAATTGTATCTGCTGACTTAAAAAACAGCCACTCACCTGTCCCACGATCCCGCGGTGTCCTCCCTGCAGCCCGTTTTACCAGCTGTCTGGTGTTCAAGGAGCCGGCATCTTCAGTGTGGGCACCCGGCTGTGACAGCTTGCGGCTTCATAGCTGGGTGCCCACTGCACATGTGCAAGTAGCGCTGTGCTTCCTCAATGGCCCCGTAGTCTTCTTGCACCTGTAACGTGTCCCAGAAGACTACAGGGAGGGAGGGTAGGAGGACAACTTTCGCTTCCGATCGCTTAGGCGATCGCAGCGGAAGTGGGAGCGGTTACCTGTTAGTTTCGGGTACCCGCTTCCCAAAGGTGCCAATCCTTAATGGGGAGCAGGGGACCAATCTTTAAAGCGGAACATCCTCTTTTGGATGGAACTCCACTTTACATGTATTATTGTAAAATTTCCTGAATGCAGTTCCCCTTTTCCATCACACAATGGAGCTAGTAGAGGCCTTAAGCTCCTGATACTCAAATATAGGACACTGAATGCTTGGAAATGTAGTCTGGGCCATAGGTGTTGCCATTGCAGTTGCTGCAAAAGGAACTACAAGCCCCAATGCGCCTGGGGGCAGGAGGAATCCAAAGGAGGAGGTATAAATGGAAAAGTCCGGGAAAGAGCAGGGGTTGTTGCAGGGGCGGACTGACCATTTGGAAACTCGGGCGCTGCCCGAGGGCCCGGGGTAAGTAGGGGGCCCATGAGATGCCCCTGGTACCTTTTTCATAGACTTTTTTGAGCAAGGACACAGGGGCCCCATGATCCCCTATTGCCCAGGGGCCCCATGGGTTGTCAGTCCGTCCCTGGGTTGTTGGGAGATTGTGGTCAGCCAGTGAAGAGGGTGAGAAGCTGTTGCAGAGAGAGAGAAGAAGGATTCAGGAGACCGGTTTGTGACTGTAAAGCTCAGCTGACCGTGGATCTACAACATCTGGAGAGCAGCTCATTGTAGCTGAAGATCGCTGGACTGAGAACTGTAGAGTATCTGCATCCGCCTCATGTTACCAGATCCCACCCTGAGGCCTGTTCATCTGCTACCAGGGTAACCAGAGCATACAGCCCGGCATTGTGATCTGGTTCTCCTGCTGATCAGGTCTGTTTCAGGGATGCTGAATGACTGCTACTACACCAGTGGGACAACCATTCACCAGGCCACTAAAAGAAGCCACCTGGAATCATCATCACACCAAAGGGGGCATCTCCATCGGCAAAGGCTGCTACAGCAGATCAGAGGGAACTGGTGAGCGGGTCATTGACCCACTATTGTCCTCTTTCCCTCTTTATTTGATGACACTGCAGATCATTTGTAATGTTTGATGTACTTTGTCTTTCCCAATATTACATTGACCCGCTAGTAAGCACCTCTAGTCCTATTTGACCAGAACCTTAACTCATTACCTGGCCTCTCCTACTTCAGTGTCCTAAGGAGCCCATTATTTTCTAAAACCATTTCACTGGGTGCAGGATTATCCAACACCCATAAGTGCGCCAGTTTCTTCAAGGGCCCCAACGTTGTCGGCAGAAGACTATTTTTAAAGACTGTACATAGTTTACTTGTTGTTGAGGGTAGTTACCATTACATTGCAAGTTTTTTTTTACCTAGGCCTAGGCTCAGCTCCCTCATCACCCATTGGCAACTTAACCTCTAGCTGTGTTGATTCATATCTTGGTTGCCTGTTTGCTGTTCATTTAGTGAGGAGAGCTACAGTTTATGCTGTTCAGATCTGAGTTCACTTTAGTACCTCAAATATCTGAAGGTACCCTCAGTATATTGTATATGCTTTTACACTGTCTTTCACTGTTATGCTCTGTCTTATCTAACAATTACTTGTCACCAGGGGTGGACTGACCATTTGGATACTCGGGCATTGTCCGAGGGCCCGGGGTCAGTAGGGGGCCCTATGAGATGCCCCTGGTACCTTTTTCATAGGCTTTTTTTTAGTTTGGGCAAGGACACGGGCCCCATGATCCCCTATTGCCTGGGGGCCCCATGAGTTGTCAGTCCGCCCCTGCTTGACATTGTATTCTGTTATTTGCTATGAAGGCTTCTGTCTAATTTCAGGGTGACTCTAAGGTACTGAGAAACTGCTAACATACTCTTGCTAAAGTGGTGTACTCTGAGGTGTCAGTGGGGCTGAGGCAGAGTAAAAACAGAGGACATAACCAGTGGTAGCCAGGAATTCAGCTTGGGACCGCTCAGTAGAATTCCCCAATTTCCTGATGTTTCCTGATGACACGCTTGATGGACTGATATCTGTAGTTAAATTGGGTAAGGAAAATGGGACCTTTGAAAAATCTTTAGCAACCTTCACACTTTGCAGTGTGTTGCCTGGTCCTCCGGAGGTTCCTCCTGCTGATCCCTATGTCATTACTGTGCCTTGGAGTGACATAGGGCTTGTTTACACTAGCGGTAAGAACTTGTTCTCCTATGAAAAGCAATCCGTATTTGGATTGCTTTTCAGAGTCACTTGACTGGCAGTAAAGTGTAGTTTTTTTGCCTCCTCACCACCTGTTTTACCCTTAAATGCCGCACCACTGTGCCTCAACCGCTTGTTGCAGAGCGACCCCATTCACTTGAATGAGTCATGTTCAACCAAACATTGACAGGGATTATAATTTCCTACATTGCTTTGTCATGTGTACCCCTGGCCACTGCCTTATCAGGTAAAGGGAGCAGTTAGGGGATGGTAAAACCGTAGCTCATTTGCAGGATTTTACTGCCCCCTAACCTCACATGATAACAAACCCATAGAGGCTGGTGAAGGTCAGGTTTTTCAGATGCCCATAGTCAGCGATAAAATCTCTCTGGTCTGTGGCCAGCATATCATATAATAAAACAGGGACATTATATATCCCTTTATACGACAGGCTGATCCACCATAGCAGGTTGGTCTCCTTCTAGAAATTCTTCCAATAGGTAGAAAATGTCTAAGACTTTGACTGAAGTCGTGATTCAGTGATCTTCTATATATACACATCTGCACTGTCTGTAGGGTGCTATTTTTGTGGATTCTATATATAGCTCTCTGTTCCCGATTCCCATCATGTTGCTGATACAGATAATTGGTAAGAATGTACCTTTAGGTTCTTCGTCATCCTCTGGGCAACCAGGAGTCCAGCTATACTCCAGGAGGTCTGGTTAGTGATGGACACATTGCCCAAGGTGGCCTTCCGAAACAAAGCCTGCAAACACAAACAGACTGCCAGGTATACAGATGTATGTACAGGAGTATACAGCATAATACAATGATCTGCCTAGATTGGGTAGATCAGGGTTAGATCCTCTGGCTGGTTATTATTGTGGGATTTTTGACTTTCCATTTTATTTTTTTTATTTTTAAAATTTTTTTTTTCTTGTGTTTGAAGAGCTATTTGAAGTGGACTAAAGGCACTAAAGTCTGTAGGGATATGTTGTATTATTTTGTTTGTGTATGCATGTTTACCATTGACAGACATGATGGTATATATACTCATTGGCCACTTTATTAGGTACACCTTGCTAGTTCCGGGTTGGACCCCCTTTTGCCTTCACAACTGCCTTAGTTCTTCATGGCATAGATTCAACAAGGAGTTTGAAACACTCCTCAGAGATTTTGATCCATCTTGACTTGATAGCATCACGAAGTTGCTGCAGATTCGTCGCCTGCACATCCATGATGCGAATCTCCCAGTCCACCACTTCCCAAAGGTGCTCTATTGGATAGAGATCTGGTGACTGTGGAGGCCACTGGAGTACAATGAACTCATTGTCATGTTCAAGGAACCAGTTTGAGATGATATGAACTTTGTGACATGGTGCATTATCCTGCTGGAAGGAACCATCAGAAGATGGGGACACTGGAGTCATAAAGGGATGGACATGGTCAGCAACAATACTCAGGCAGGCCGTGGCATTTAAATGATGCTCAATTGCTACTAAGGGGTCCAAAGTGCGTCAATAAAACCTGCCCCACACCATTACACCACCACCAGCCTGAACCACTGATACAAGGCAGGATGGATCCATGCTTTCATGTTGTTTACGTCAAATTCTGACCCTTCCATCTGAATGTCACAGCTGAAATCCAGACTCATCAGACCAGGTCACATTTTTCCAATCTTATATTGTCCAGTTTTGGTGAGCCAATGCAAATTGTAGCCTCCGTTTCCTGTTCCTGTGGCACCCAATGTAGTCTTCTGCTGCTGTAGCCCATCTGCTTCAAGGTTCAATGTGTTGTGCATTCAGAGATGGTATTCTGCATACCTTGGCTGTAACGAGTGGCTATTTGAGTTACTGTTGCCTTTCTATCATCTTGAACGAGTCTGCCCATTCTCCTCTGACCTCTGACATCAACTAGGAATTTTTGTTCACACAACTGCCGCTCACTGGATATTTTTTCTTTTTCAACCATTCTCTGTAAACCCTAGAGATGGTTGTGTGTGCAAATCCCAGTAGATCAGCAGGTTTTGAAATACTCAGACCAGCCCGTCTGGCACTAACAACCATGCCTTGTTCAAAGACACTTAAATCCCCTTTCTTCCCCATTCTGATGCTCAGTTGGAACTTCAGCAAGTTATCTTCACCACGTCTAGATGCCTAAATGCATTGAGTTGCTGCCATGTGATTGGCTGATTAGCAATTTGTGTTACTGAGCAATTGAACAGGTGTGCCTAATAAAGTGTCAGTGAGTGTATATTATTGGAGTTCTTCATTTGTTTGTTTCTGATTATACACATTATCAGCAGTGCAACACATTTATATTTTATTATTTGCAGATTAATATTTGCCATTCCTGTGTCTAATAGTTGGAAGTTATATGAATAATAAGCAGAAGATCTGCTGAACATTTGCTGAACATTCACCACAGAAGCATTGCTGCTAATGGTTACCCTGCATTAGATTGCAAGGTTGCTTACTCAATAGGCCTGCACTGCACTGGAACATCTACTCATGAGGTCTGGAATCCTCGGTGTTCCTGGGATCTCAGTAGAAGGTCCGTGGCATGGCCTTCACCTAGGTTCCATGGAAGCTCGCGTGTAACATCCATATTTTCTAATTTCTCGTAATGTGACTATTTTTTTTTTTGCATGGAGGGGTGAACATCCAACTAATAAGCAGATTGCACATTTTCATGCAACCTCCACTCTACTGTACAGAAAACCTGTACCGATGGGAGCTCCCATCACTGACCTCCTTCTAAAAATACTAGTTGCCTGGCTGTCTCTGGCATCAGTACTTTTTAAACTTCTCTAGAACAAGCATGCTGGAATACAATCAGAAGTGGCAGGGTGGTTAGAACATCTGCCTTGCAGCATTAGAGTTTTTTGGTTTGAGTCTTACCATGACACTATCTGCATGGAGTTTGCATGTTCTCCCTGTGCTTGCATGTGTTTCCTCCCACACTCCAAAGACATGCTGGTAGGTGAACTGGCTCCTGTTTAACCTCTTCCCGTCTGGCCCATGTCTATAAACGGCCAGACGGGAGCGCTACCGATGCGGGTGGACGTTTCTAAATGTCCCTCCGCATCCACTGCTGTGCGCGCTCCCTGGGAGCACGCGGTACCGTGATTGGTGCCAGCTGTGTCCTCCAGACACACAGATCGCTGTACGGGACTTCTGTGTGAGGTCCTGATTCATGTGATCACTGATTGGCCAATCAGTGATCACATGAATAGTAGTAAGCAAGATGTCACTTCCTGACATCATTGCTTACTACTTGTGAAATCTGTGAATGATCACAGAGGTCACATGGTACAAGGCTATTCACAGCAGCCTTGTACCATGTGGCAAGCTGTGACCAATCACAGCTCGCACAGTATTTCTCAATGGCTGCATTCATTGCCTGGGAGTGCGCGGCCCCGTGATCGGTGCCCACTGTGTCCTCCGAACACCATTCGCTGTATGGGACCGCTGTGTGAGGACCCCATTCATGTGATCACTGACTGGCCAATCAGTGATCACATGCAGAGTAGTAAACAAGATGTCACTTCTGACATCATTGCTTACTACTAGTGAAATCTGTGAATGATCACAGAGGTCACATGGTACAAGGCTATTCACAACAGCCTTGTACCATATGGCAAGCTGTGACCAATCACACAGTATTTCTCAATGGCTGCAAGAATGCAGCCAGAGAGGAGGAGATAGGATTGCTTTTACAGCCTTTATGGGTGTAAAAGCAATCAGTGTAAAAAAAGAAAAAAAAAGTCATCACCCCCCACAGGTAGTACAGTGGCACTATGGTAACACTGTACTGCTAGGGTGACAGTATGTTAAAAAAAACAAACAAAAAAAAAACAAACAAAATAATAATATAAAAAAATAAATAAAAATGTAAAAAAAAATGTTTTAAATTTAAATTTTTGGTTGTAAACTAAGTTGGGTTAATTAGATTTTTTTTTACTAAAAAGATAACTGAATACATTTTGGGCAAGATTTATGAAGAAAGATTATTTATTTGCAAAATGTTATAAGAAAAATACTTTTTTTTTCAAAATTTTGGGACTTTTTCATTTATATAGCAAAAAAATAAAAATCCCAGTAGTGAATAAATACCAAAATAAAGTTTTATCTGTCTCAAAAAAATGCATAAAAGTATGTTAGGGATCTTAGATTGTACGCTCCTTGAGGGCCGGGACTGATGGGAATGTCATTTGTCCGTTCTGTATAAATCTTTGTAATAAATAACTCCAGACCTGCAAATTGGTTCTAGTTTATTGACTCAGAAAACTTTGAATTGACTGGACAGCCAGGCAATGTGCATTTTCAGAAGGACAGGTCAGCCTTTTTGCAGCTTCCATCATTTCTTGCTTACAGGTTTCCTTTAACCTTTGCTGAGCACAATGTGTCTGATCTGCTAAAGGAGGAGAGCAGGCTCACTTTGCAAGGAACTTTTGATTTACCTTAGTAAATACGGTGAAATTTAAAGGGACATTTGACTGGTTTAAAGAAAAAAAAAGATCCAAGTATGTATTCTTAACTCAAAAAAGGTCTGCTCTATTGCTCTCAGTCTCCTCCATATCTCCAAATTATTTTATTTTTTTTGCTGATATGATCTGACTTCCTGTGGCTACATTCATTCTCCAAGCTTGCACTTTGTATAGGAAAGTAGTCACCCTCTTTTGCTCACTCCTGAGATGAACTATGGATTATGGACTATGGGATTTGTAGTGTGCATAGCACAGCGCACATGACTGCAATTAATGTGCATTGCTCATTCCATACAAATGAAAGTGAGAGGGAAAAGGAAAGGTTCAGGTGGTGTATGGATAATTTTTGGAATATGAGGATATTGTATAGTGTCACTTTAACTGCTCAAAGAAATAACCAATCACGTGCAAGTAAAATTAAAGAATATTTGCTTGCTTATAATTGGATGATAGAAGGCAATACAGCTTTCCCATTCATGAAAAAAATTCCCTTGCAAAGCGCACATGCCGTACTCCTTTAGTAAATCAGCCACAATGTCTGGCTTCACATTCAAACGCAGAGATCCCTGTGTGTTTCCCGCACCGCACTGCAATCGCATTGTGTTTGCAGTCCTCTGGGGGTGTCACTACAAAGTTAATGACACCCCAAATTCATCGCAGTACGGTTTGCCTACACCGGATCGCATTGGTATAGAATAACCATGCGATTCGGTTGCATTGCGGCTTCAAAAAAAGGTGCCTGCACTTCTTTAGTGTGGTGCAGTGTGATTTGAGCCCATTCAAAATTAATGGGCTTAAATCACACCGCACTGAATCGCTTGTGAATTGCACAGGAATGCAGTGCGGTTCATCTGCAGACTATGGTGTGAACTAGAGCTAAGGCTGATTTCACACTGATGCGTTTTTGCTGCGTCTTTACCATGCTAAAAATGCACTCCCTTTAAATATTATGGGACTCCTCACACCTGCACTGTAGGTGCGGTATGTTTTGAAAAGTCTTACATACAGCATCTTTGGTGGGGTTTGCAAAACCGCACCAAAAACATAGATCCGCATTGAAATGAAAAGAAAACGCATCAAAATCGCACCTGTGCTACATTTTTGGTGTGTTTATTGAGTCACGTGTTCCAGTTTCACAGGTGCATGCTGGATAAAATGGAAACTCATCAAAAATGCAGCAAAACCTCATTTTTGTACGCGGTTTGTTGAACAGAGCAGAGTGAAAGCAGCCTTACTAACGGCGAGAACGTCATGAGCACTGCTATCAGAGTCACGTTTGTGGCAATGGAGCCGTCTTACCATCTTCTGCATGGGTTTGTCCGCAGGATCTCCATTAGCTCCCAATCTTATGCTGGCCACAGATGGCCTCTTCCCTTCAGGCTTGGAGGTCATGGTGGTCGCTGGTTTCAGGGACGCTGTACGGTGGTGGGGACTGATCTCTGTTTGGTGGCGCCGGCAGTTAGTCTATAAGCTTCTCAACGGCTCCAGCGACTGATCTTTGTTTATACCTGAAGGAGGCAAATTTGTCATGTGTCACTTGTACTGTGACAACTAATCCTTTCAGTCAATAAATACAGTGCAGAACGGTGGCACCCACATAGGTGTGTTTAGTACACAGGGGAAATCCCAGTAGTAAACACAGGCGCCTTGGCAGTGGGAACCATGCTTTTCATTAGCACAAGAAGCTTAGGATATCTCCAGGTTACTGTCCAAGGGAAAAGGTGTCAATTATAAAGATCGCATCCATCCAATACTGAGATATTATTGAGGCAGTTATTAAAGTGGTCCCCTCCTTCCCCTACCACCACCTATAAAAGTGACAAAAGCAATGCAATCCTGAGCTTGACATACATAAGCAGATTTCTGAATTCGCATGGAAATATCTGATCAGTAAATTTGATGACTTGATATTGACATACAGGCAGGCAGTGCTGTTAAGGTAGGCTGATCTAAAGGAAGCACCATTTCTCAGCCTTTCCAACCTTTAAAAAAAATATTCCAGTCTCAAGGAACCCCCACTAAAAATGACTATATCTACAACTCATGATACATTAGTGTGATGGTCAGAGGGAAGAATGCTCTTAGATTTGTTAACATCAGGAAAATCCCCCCCCCCTTACAATATCAGTGGTGTCAGTGGAAATTTATCAGAGAGTCAGAAATTGCTCATTGCTTAAGGAATCCCTAGCAACCTCTGGAGGAACCCTAGAGTTCCATGGAATCCTGGTTGAGAATCCCTGTATTAGAGTGTAGTAGGTACCAATGACTGGAGCAACCCCAGAGTTCCATGGAATCCTGGTTGAGAATCCCTGCATTAGAGTGTAGTAGGTACCCATGACTGGAGCAACCCCAGAGTTACATGGAATCCTGGTTGAGAATCCCTGTTTTAGAGTGTAGTAGGTACATATGACTGGAGGAACCCCAGAGTTACATGGAATCCTGGTTGAGAATCCCTGCATTAGAGTGTAGTAGGTACCAATGACTGGAGGAATCCCAGAGTTCCATGGAATCCTGGTTGAGAATTGCTGTATTAGATTGTAGTAGGTACCTATGACTGGAAAAACCCCAGAGTTCCATGGAATCCTGGTTGAGAATCCCTGTATTAGAGTGTAGTAGGTACACATGACTGGAGGGATCCTAGAGTTCCATGGAATCCTGGTTGAGAATCCCTGTATTAGAGTGTAGTAGGTACATATGACTGGAGGAACCCTAGAGTTCCATGGAATAATGGTTGAGAATCCCTATTTTAGAGTGTACTAGGTACCTATTACTGTGGGCACTTACAATTCAGCTCATATACAGCTACCCTCTTGAGGGCCACTATGTTTCTGGATACCGCTAAGCTTCACACAGCCAGGCAACACGCATTTTCCACACTTGCATCCATAGTCAGTGACCAGTCCTTGAGCTTGTTTTTTGGTATTTTATTAGGGTAAATAATGTGGATAGGGTAATAGGGATTATGGGATGCCCAATTTAACCGAATTAATGTACGGAAACAACTTCCTTTCCATTTACAGAAACAGATCCTGGACTGTTCTTTTCCTTGAAAGCGATCAGTCATTACAGATCAGTAGCCACAGCCCCTTATGGGCTACAGACCCTCAGCCCCCTCTGAAAGTTAGCTGGATTGCTGCAACTACATGCAGAGATATCTCCTTTCCCTTGTAGAACTGCTCGGAGCTCCACAGCCTGCACACACTACCAGCCCTCCTGGCTGCTCTGAAAATCTCCCAGGACAAGGATAAAGGATTAAGTACAGCGCTGTCCTTTGAAAGCTTGCTGCATGTGGCAGCCTCTCCCCTTGTAGATCCCTGGGTGTGCTGATGTACCCACTCTGTCCTCCTTGCTCCCACTAATCCCAGGCCTTGATCATGTTCATACCGTGATGCTGAATGGATTCTCCTCAGCCAGCCTGAGCTCAACCTGGAGGCCAGTCCCCCCTAGACCTAGGGAACCCCTCCCCGGCCACTGAAAACCTTCTCAGCAGTTCATCTTCCACCTGACTCCTCTGCCAGCTTGACTCTCCCATATTTATGGACTAGCCTCACCACTCTACCAGGGCCTCCAAACATGGGATTGGTTGGACTCCCATGAACATGCAGATTAGGTCTCTACCCCTTCAGCCCACTGGCTTCTGGAATTTTCCATGGTCCTTCAGAACCAGGTGGAGGTCGATGGAGTCCCAACCTGTTAAGCCATCCAGCCTGACCTAATCCCTGACCCAATCACAGACTCCCACAGGTATCATGAGTCATACACAATACATTTACCTACACTACCCTAGTAGCACACTAGAGGGTGCCACACATACTTACATACCTATGAACGTTCTGAATCTCTCCTAGCAATGCTGGCTTCTTGGCTTGATTTCCAGCATACCTGGGAACTTACTGAATCTCTTCTGGCAGATTGTCGGTATTTTGGGTAATGGAGCCAGCACACCATTCATTCATTTAGTGCATAGTGTGCTGTTTACATAGTACTGTAGTTAGCTCCCTATCAGATCCATTAGTTGTATATGCATACCTTGAGGGGCAGGGACATTATTTGCTTATGTTGTTGCTGTTCCCCATCAGATCTGTCTCTGATTGCTAATTGTAGAATCTGCTTTGAATATGAAATGGGTTCCAATTGGCTCCTGCATTTGAGTTTGATTTGGTTAACACTTGCCTACCGGGCACTTATACCCCCTTCCTTACCAGGCCAATTTTCAGCTTTCAGCGCTGCCGCACTTTGATTGACAATTGCGCGGTCATGCAACATTGTACCCATATGAAATTTTGATCATTTTTTTCTCACAAATAGAGCTTTCTTTTGGTGGTATTTAATTGCCACTGGGCACTTTACTTTTTGCGCTATAAATAAAAAAAGTGAAAAAAATTTGAAAAAAAAATTTTTTTTTTCTTTGTTTCTATTATAAAATTTTTCAAACAGGTATTTTTTCTCCTTCACTGATGTGCGTTGATGAGGCAGCACTGATGGGCACTGATAGGCGGCACTGATGGGCACTGATAGGCAGCACTAAAGGGCACTGATAGGCAGTACTAATGAGGTGGCACGGATAGGCGGCACTGATAGACAGCACTAATGAGGTGTCACGGATAGGCGGCACTAATATGCAGCACTGATAGGCGGCACTGATAGGTGACACTGATGATGGGTACTGATAGACGGCACTGACTGGCATCACTGCTGGGCACTGACTGGCGGCACTGACTGGCACAACCCCTGGGCACTGACTGGTGGCACTGACTGGCAGCACTGCTGGGCTGCACTGGTGGGTGGCACTGGTGGGCAGCACTGGTGGGTGGGTACAGGTGGGTGGGCACAGGTGGGTGGCACTGGTGGGCACAGGTGGGTGGGCACAGGTGGGTGGCACTTCTGGGCACAGGTAGGTGGCACTTCTAGGCACAGGTGGGTGCACTGCTGGGCACAGGTGGGTGATCTGCTGGGCACAGGTGGGCAGAGCTAGTGGGCGCACTGCTGGGCACAGGTGGGCGGAACTTGTGGGTGGCACTGCTGGGCACCGATCATCAGGGCACTGATCATCAGTGTCCAGATGATCGGTGACGATCCCCGCTGTGACAACTGCCGGTTCTCGACAGTACTTTCCTCACGATCTGACAGCGTGAGGAAAGTGCAGCCGAGAACCGGCACTTGCATTTCCCTGTGATCAGCGTGTCATTGGACACCGCTGATCACGTGGTAAAAGGCCGCTGGGATCGGCCTTTTACCACATCACGTGATCAGCTGTGTCCGTAGGACACAGCGATCACGGAGATCGCCGGGTGCGTGCCCCCTGGGGCGCGCAGGAGAGGTGCGTTCTGGGGGGACGTCATATGACGTCCACCCAGAACTGGCCGGCCGCAGTGAAGCCGTCATTCGGCTATCTGCGGTCGGCAACTAGTTAAGGGGTGTGTATGGTTGTTCCCCATCAGGTCTGCCGTTCTCCATTACGTACTCCACACACCAGTACTCTCTGGGTTACTTACTCCTGACCCCTGCACACTGTGCATTACCTACTCATGACTCTCCTGCACTCTGTGCATTACTTATTCCTAAAACTTGCACTCTGTGAGTTACCTACTTCCAACTTCTGCACTCTGTGCATTACTTACTCCTGATCCTTGCACTCTGCATTATCTACTCCTAACTCCTGCACTGTGTACATTACTTACTCCTGATCCTTGCACTCTGTGCATAACCTTCTCCTAACGCCTGCACTCTGTGAATTACTTACTCCTGATCCTTTGATCCTTGCACTCCGTGCATTACTTACTACTGAATCTAGCCCTTTGTGCGTTACTTACTCAGGACCCCTGCACTCTATTTGTTACTTACTCCTGACCCCAGTTACTCTGTTACAGATTCCTGACCCCTACACTCTCTGCATTAAATACTTCTGATTCCTGTACTTTATGCATTACTTACTCCTGATCCCTGCTATCTGTGTGTTACCTACTCCTAACCAGGGGCGGACTGACCATTTGAAAACTTGGGCACTGCCCGAGGGCCTGGGGTCAGTAGGGGGCCCCATGAGATGCCCCTGGTACCTTTTTCATAGGCTTTTTTGAGTTTGGGCAAAGACACAGGGGCCCCATGATCCCCTATTGCACGGGGGCCCCATGAGTTGTCAGTCCGCCCCTGCTCCTAACTTTTGCACTCTGTGCATTACTCCTGATCTCTGTACTCCATGCGCTAACATGGCGCGCTACGGGTGTCACTATTGCCCAGCCTCCTTCTCTGCCCTCTGACCCACCATCTCTTGGTCCATGGATTTTCATAATTGCTTTTTATATATATATTATGTATCACCAACATGAGTTTGGAGAGCGGACCTTGTCTTGTAAACATAAAGCTTGTTATAATGCTGCTTTATTCAATGTAAAACAGGAACGGGCATTAGCAGAGCTCATGATAAACTGTGCACAGAGCAAACAGTCCTGTCCAGACTTGACCTGGATAATCAGTGAGAGATCAGAGCAGAGATACGGCACCACTCCTGACCGAGAACTTAGCTCTGTTAATCGGGAGTTGAAACTGTAATGTGTGCTTAGACCTTTCCAAACTAAAGTGTACCTGTTGTTTCAGAAGAAACAATATGCTGCTATGGTGGCGCTTGCACCATAATACCCCAAGGCAGTTGTAGAATGTTAATCTGTGTAAGCCATAGGTAAGAACCATTTTCTATAGTTGTTTTATATACAGTATATCCCCCAGGATCAGAGATAGGGAGGGAGATAAGGTTACCGGGAGGGGGTTGGGAGATTAAAGACTAGACCTTTGACCCTGAACACTGCTCTGTCCAAGCTGAGAAGTCCACAATGCTTTGCTAGTTCTTGTGTGTGTTATTGGCCATTTTCCCCAGGCCATGATTGGAACGCAATGATGTTTTGCTTCAGAATGAAATGTCAGCTATCTCAGGTTCCGCTATTTTCTTTATATAGTTGTAAATGTTTCAGTAGTTCTTCCACATATTTGTAATATACGTATGTTGTAAGTCTAGTACAGTTCATAGTGGTCCAATTGTCACTTTGACCTGAATGACCCTGAGCTCTGCGTTACTCCTGACCCCTGAACTTACTACTGACCCCTAAACTCTGCATTACTTACTCTTGATCCTGAACTTTGTGTTACTTACTCCTGACCCCTGATCTCAACATTACTTACTCTTGACCCAGAATTCTGAATTACTTACTCCTGAGCCCTGAAATCTGTGTTACATACTCCTGACCCAGAGCTCTGTTACTTACTCCTGACCCAGAGCTCTGTTACTTACTCCTGATCCTGAGCTCTGTGTTACTGACTCCCGACCCCTGAAATCTGTGTTACATACTCCTGAACTTTAACTCTGTGTTACTTACTACTGACCTCTGAATTCTGTGTTAGTTACTACTGCCCTAAACTCTGTGTTACTTACTCTTGACCCCTGAACTCTGCATTACTTACTACTGACCCCTGCACTCAGCTTTACTTACTCTTAACCCTAAACTCTGTGTTATTTATTCTGCTTGTTGAACACTGAATTACTTATAACTGACCTGTGAACTCTGTGAGCTACTTTTTACTGACCCCTGAACTCTGCGTTACTTACTCCTGACCTCTGAACTTTGCATTACTTACTCTTGACCCTGAACTCTGCATTACTTACTTCTGACCCCTAAACTCTGCATTACTTACTCTTGGCCCTGAACTGTGCATTACATACTCCTGACCCTTAACTCTGTGTTACTTACTCCTGACCCTGAATTCTGTGTTACTTACTCCTGCTTTGAACTCTATGTTACTTACTCTTGACCCCTGAACTCTGCATTACTTACTCCTGACCCTGATCTCTGCGTTACTTAATACAGACCCCTGCACTCAGCTTTACTTATTCCTAACCCTGAACTTTGTGTTATTTATTCTGCTTGTTGAACACTGCATTACTTATAACTGACCCATGAACTCCGTGAGTTGCTTTTTACTGACCCCTGAACTCTGAGTTGCTTACTCCTGACCTCTGAGACCAGATATAGTGAATGCAGGGTCCGGGGAGACCAGATATAGTGAATGCAGGGTCCGGGGAGACCAGATATAGTGAATGCAGGGTCCTGGGGAGACCAGATATAGTGAATGCAGGGTCCGGGGAGACCAGATTAAGTGAATGCAGGGTCTGGGGAGACCAGATATAGTGAATGCAGGGTCCGGGGAGACCAGATATAGTGAATGCAGGGTCCTGGGAGAGTGGATAAAGTGAATGCAGGGTCCTGGAAGACCAGATATAGTGAATGCAGGGTCCTGGGAGACCAGATATAGTGAATGCAGGGTCCGGGGAGACCAGATATAGTGAATGCGGGGTCCAGGGAGACCAGATATAGTGAATGCAGGGTCCTGGGAGACCAGATATAGTGAATGCAGGGTCCGGGGAGACCAGATATAGTGAATGCAGGATCCAGGGGGGGCCAGATATAGTGAATGCAGGGTCCAGGGAGACCAGATATAGTGAATGCAGGGTCCGGGGAGACCAGATATAGTGAATGCAGGGTCCGGGGAGACCAGATATAGTGAATGCAGGGTCCGGGGAGACCAGATTAAGTGAATGCAGGGTAACATAGATTCGGGAGGCTGCAGGATCACCTTCTGAAAGCCTGCTAAGCGCTGCTATATTGCCCCCTGAAAAGCGATCCACCACAGAAAAAGACCCAAACCTTCGCCTTCTTGTATACACTGAAGACCCCCCTAGATACAGCATGTATATGTACTCACCGTATGCAGAGGATCTTGTACTTGGTCATCTGACTTCCCCTCAGTCTCTGACTAATAGAACTTACAAGAACTTTTTTTTTTTTTCCTCTTAAGCTTTTAATTGGTGCAATTAATGGCACTTCTGTACTAATCTAATGACACCGCACGTTGCCCCGGCAACCATTTGTATACGTTTGAATGTTAACCCATGAATGGTTTTAGCTGCACATCCAGACTGAGCGCGACATCGGCTAGTTCAGGAAAGCTGCAGCGGTTTCCCATAGCAACCAGGTTTACACCAGCCTGCACCAAAGGACGCACCATTCTGCAGCTGTCAGTGTGGGGTCTGGCAGGGGCGGTGCGGGGTGGGCCGATGCACGTCTTTATGACTTTATCTGAAGTGTCACTTAGTGATGTAGCGTCTCCACGCAGCAGCGCCGTGATATGTGTTGCCATCCAGTGTGGAGCGTATCTGCATTTGTCTGCACTACCAGGGGCGGACTGAACATTTGGTCACTCCTGAGGGCCCGTGGTCAGTAGGGGCCACGTGAGTTGTCAGTCTGCCCCTGTGCACTACACATCGTAATAGCCAGTGTTGTGGTGTGAACAGGGTACATAAAAAACAATGTTTTGCCCAATGTTCTTGCAGTGACTGGGGTTCAGGGGCGGACTGACCGTTAAAGCACTCGGGCACTGCCTGAGGGCCCAGGGTCAGTAGGGGGCCCCATGAGATGCCCCTGGAACCTTTCAGATGCTTTTTTGGGTGTGGTTTGAGTGTGGGAGAGGACATAAGGGCCCCATGATCCCCTATTGCCCAGGGGCCCCATAAGTTGTCAGTCCGCCCCTGCTGGGGTTTTTCTACTGCGGAAAAGCGGCGGTCACAGTGTGAATG
This sequence comes from Staurois parvus, assembly GCF_062004578.1. Classification (NCBI taxonomy): domain Eukaryota; kingdom Metazoa; phylum Chordata; class Amphibia; order Anura; family Ranidae; genus Staurois; species Staurois parvus. Next base: position 1,271,386 of record NW_028318696.1, on the reverse strand, counting down.
AGCCCTCAGGGCCGGAGTGCAGTGCAGTCCAGGTGAGCTCAGAGCAGTGATCATGCACTCAGTTTGGTGGATTACACTGTTTATGTTTTTTGTTTTTTTTTGTACAAACTATATTGAGATGTCACACAAAGATCATTGCGTGGTGCAAAGCGGTGGACTGCTGCGCACAATGCTTTGCTGATATAAAAGTATTGCATGCAGTACTTCTCTTCAGCGCACCATGGCAGCGCAGGACACAGTCTTACCGCATCTGGTGTCAATCTACCCTCAATGTTTCTCTCCATTGGAAATAAAATAATTCAATGGGTGGCTAAATAAATGAAATATATTTTAACCCCTTCGCGCCGGCGCCTCCCAGCCCTTTAAGGGTTTCAGAAGCCGGGAGGCGGGGAGGGGTTTAGGGTCATGTGACTGCCATGACACGCCGTTTTTGGTAAATCTAAAGCAAAATTCTCAAGAAAATTGTATAATGTATGTCCAGCCTTAGGTTTGTTCTGTTGTCTGATATGACAGGGTTAAGGCAGCTCATTGTTCCGCTTGGCTGCCAAGGTCTGTCCGGGGTTCCATTCACAATGGATAGCACTGTACCATGTTTTGATATTGTCAATAAATCGTAACAATTGTTTGAGACACAACTATCAGAGGTTTAAAAAGAAGTATGTTTCTTTCAATGTAGATTATTACTATACAGGATTTATATAGCGCCAACAGTTTGCACAGCGATGTACAATATAAGGGAGACAGTACAATTACAATACATTTCAGTACAGAAGGAATAGGAGGTTCCGGCTCGTGGAGCTTACAATCTAAAGGAAAGGGGAAGGTGGTACAAAAGGTGATAGCTGCGGGGGATGATCTGGTGGAGGTGATTCAAGTACAGTTCTTAGGTGGAGGTGGGGTAGGCTTCCCTGAATAAGTGAGTTTTCAAAGATCGCCTACAGGCAGACAGGGTGGGGGCTGGCCAGACATACTGCAGTAGGGAGTTCCAGAGGATGAGAGAGGTTCTGGAGAAGTCCTGGAGGTGAGCGTAGGAGGAGGTGACAAGGGAGCTAGAGAGCAAGATGTCTTGGGAGGAGCGGATGGGGCAATTTGGACGATATCTGTGGATGAGGTTGGTGATGTAGCTGAGGGCAATGTTATGGGTGGCTTTGTAAGCTGTGGTTAGTATTTAGAATTTTATACGTTGGGTTAGTGGAAGCCAGTGAAGGAATTGGCAGAGAGAGGCAGCAGTCACTGATCGGTTGGTAAGGTGTATGAATCTAGCAGCAGCATTCATAATAGACTGAAGGGGGGATAGCCTGTGTAACGGTAGACCAATGACGAGGGAGTTGCAGTAATCGAGGTGGGATATAACCAAGGCGTGGATAAGTTGTTTTGTGGTGTCATTGGTCAGGAAGGGGCGGATTTTGGAGATGTTCCGGAGGTTGAGGCAGCAGGATTTAGCCAGTGAATGGATGTGGGGCCCAAAGGAGAGGTCAGAGTCTAGGATTACACCTAGCACCCTGGCATGAGGGGAAGGACCAATGGTGGTGCTGTTGATCTTAATGGTAAAATCATGAGTGGGGGATCGGGGGGGAGGTAATATTACAAGCTCAGTTTTGGAAAGATTGAGTTTAAGGTAGTGATGTGACATCCATGCTGTTATGTCGCTTAGTAGATTTGTGATACGTGAGGAGATTGAGGGGGTGAGCTGGGGAGTGGAGAGATAGATCTGGGTGTCATCAGCATAGAGGTGGTATTGGAAGCCATGGGTGGTTATCAGTTGGCCCAGGGAGGAGGTATAGAGAGAGAAAAGGAGGGGCCCAAGGACAGAGCCTTGGGGTACCCCAACAGAAAGAGGAAGCAGAGAGGAGGAGTTGTATGTGACACTGAAAGTGTGCTGAGAAAGGTAAGAGGAGAACCAGGAGAGAGCAGAGTCACGGAGGCTGATGGAGTGGAGTTTACTGAGGAGGAGCAGGTGGTCGACTGTGTCAAAGGCAGCGGAAAGGTCGAGGAGTACGAGTATAGAGTAATGGCCGTTGGTTTCAGCAGTTAGTAGGTCATTAGTGAGTTTTAGTAGGGCAGTTTCTGTGGAATGTTGTGGGCTGAAGCCAGACTGTCGGGGATCAAGACGTTGTCGGTGAGGTAGCAGTTCATACGGTTGTGAACAAGGCGCTCGAGAAGCTTGGAGGCATAATTTTTTATACATTGAAATGTGTTGCAATAAGTCAGACCATTTATCTGAAATTATTTTTTATTTTATATAATGCTGCACCCCACAATACACAGAGGATTCACATCTGTTAATAAAAAAAACAAAAAAAACAATCACTGCCCCCGAAAACAAAACCTGAAAAAAAAAAAAATGGGCAGACTCAATGGACCACTTGGTCTTTTTCTGCTTTTTCTCATTTTTCTATGTTTCTATATGTGGTGTGCTCTGGCGCAGGTGCATTTGTTTTTTTTTGCCTGTACCTGCATAGCAACGCACCATTCCATGCATCATCACAACCTACAAGTACGAGTTTGTCCTGTGAAAAGTGTACATCCATTGAAGTTAGTGAACGAGGTAAATCATGGAATTGTCAGCACTATAGAAATACTACCAATAATAATCTGATTATTGAACTGAACACATTACATTAATATTTGATAGCACCCTGATTTGTGGATGGATAATAAATGTGAATATACAGGGTCACTTACCTCCAAACGTCTGTTGCAAAATGCACAGCTTCTACTCCTTTAGGCCCCTTTCATTCGGGCGTTCTGTTTGTCCATTTATCACCCATCCGTTGATGGATGAAAAATGGACATCAATGCATCTCTATGGAAAAACGGATGATCATCCATTTATTATTATTATACAGGATTTATATAGAGCCAACAGTTTGCTCAGAGCTTTACAATATAACGGGAGACAATACAGCAACAATACAGTTCAATACAAGAGGGATAGGAGGGCCTGATCCTGGGAGCTTACAATCTAAGAGATTACATCTGCATCTGCCACTATCCATTTTTTGGACCGGATCAGAGCCCTATTTTTAATCTGTTAAAAAAACAGAATGGACAAAAAACTGATATAAACGGACAAACGGTCTGTTTTTACATTGGTAGTGGATGTAAAAAGCTGATGTAAAAAATAATGAAAAACGGACGTAAAAATAATGAAAAACTGATGTAAATTGGTGAAAAACGGATCCGTGTTTTTCGTCCAAAAATTGTGACTGAACTGGTGAAAAAAACGGAACGCCCATGCAAAAGGGGCCTTAGTAGTTTAGAATGTGTTCCATGTAAATTGATTACATGAACCGTTCTTATGAAACCATTTATATTATCATATAACTACAAATGTGTAGGACAGGTAACAAGAAAATAGTTGATAAATGTAATTCAAAACTTTGATCATATATAAAAAAAAATCAATGCAAGGCTGCTGAGTGTGTATAGACTAGACCAAAACTTTCTAAACAAAGGGCTGGTTTACTATCCTTCAGACTTTAGGAGGGCCAGACTGTGGCCAGTGGGAGTAGAAAATGTCCCAGCATCAGTGTAAAAAAAAAAAAGTGACACAGTGCTTGTAGTCAGTGGAAGGAGGAATTGTGTCCAGTCATTGATATTAGTGGGAAGAATAGTGCCCCATAATTGGTGTCAGTGGGAGGAATAGTGCTCCAGCATTGGTGTCAGGGGGAGGAATAATACCCCATCATTGGTGTGAGTGGGGGGAATACTGCCCCATCAATGGTGTCAGGGGGGAGGAATAGTGCTGCATCATTGGTGTCAGTGGGAGGAATAGTGCCCCATCATTGGTGTCAGTGGGAGGAATAGTGCCCCATCATTGGTGTCAGGGGGAGGAATAGTGCCCCATCATTGGTGTCAGGGGGAGGAATAGTGCTCCATCATTGGTGTCAGGGGGAGGAATAGTGCCCCATCATTGGTATCAGTGGGAGGAGTAGTGCCCCATCATTGGTGTCAGGGGGAGGAATAGTGCCCCATCATTGGTATCAGTGGGAGGAATAGTGCCCCATCATTGGTGACAGGGGGAAGAATAGTGCCCCATCATTGGTATCAGTGGGAGGAATAGTGCCCCATCATTGGTGACAGGGGGAGGAATAGTGCCCCATCATTGGTATCAGTGGGAGGAATAGTGCCCCATCATTGGTGTCAGGGGGAGGAATAGTGCCCCATCATTGGTGTCAGGGGGAGGAATAGTGCCCCATCATTGGTGTCAGGGGGAGGAATAGTGCTCCATCATCGGTGTCAGGGGGAGGAATAGTGCCCCATCATTGGTGTCAGGGGGAGGAATATTGCCCCATCATTGGTGTCAGGGGGAGGAATAATGCCCCATCATTGGTGTCAGTGGGAGGAATAGTGCCCCATCATTGGTATCAGTGGAAGGAATAGTGCCCCATCATTGGTGTCAGTGGGATGAATAATGTCCCATCATTGGTATGTGACTGAGGAAGTGGGAGGAATCAGCGGAAGGAATAGTACCCCATCATTGGTATCAGCGGGAGGAATAGCGCCCCATCATGGGTGTCAGCGGGAGGAATAGCGCCCCATCATGGGTGTCAGCGGGAGGAATAGCGCCCCATCATTGGTGTCAGCGGGAGGAATAGCGCCCCATCATTGGTGTCAGTGGGAGGAATAGTGCCCCATCATTGGTATTAGTTGGAGCAATAGTACCTAATTGTTTATAACAGTGGGAGGAATTGTGCCTCATCACTGGTGTCAGTAGAGGGAAACATTGGTAGTTGGTGCCAGTGAAAGAAATGGTGCCTCCTTATTGGTATCAGCGGGAGGACTAGTACTCAGAGGGCCAGATAAAGGCAAGCAAAGGGCCACAATCTGAGACCACTGGAGTAGAGAATCCTTCAATCTTGTGTAGCTATATAGTACCACCTAGTGGCCACATTACAGTATAGCTGTAATCAGAAATAATGTTTGTCCTGTAAATGAACATGATACTTCCACTTCCCTCCTTAGGATCATACAAGCACAAATTAGCTACAGTGAAATCCTTAGTTGCCAGTTTAGCTGCAGAACCGACAAATTGCACAGAATAAAAGGAATCTGAAAATGATTTGATTTGATGCGGAGTCCTACTGGTAACACTTTCATGGTGCCACATCCCATAAGACCTGCATGACTCCGAAATGGAAAAATGGACTTTACAAATACCAATAATCATAAAGTGAGGTAATACAAATATATAGATTTATTAACAAAGTTTAAAAAGAGTTATCAGACATAAAGTAATAAAAAAACCCTGGTTATTTGCAATATATATGTTCCAGAAATCTTCAGATGGCAGCTTGAGACCCCAATGTGTGTCAGCTCATAGAAAGTCTTCATCAGGAGGAAAGCGGTCTGTTCTGAAATACAAACATACACTCACGGCCTCTTTATTATGTACATCTGTTCAATTGCTTGGTAATGCAAATTGCTAATCAGCCAATCACATAGACGCAACTCAATGCATTCAGGCATCTAGACGTGGTGAAGACGACTTGCTGAAGTTCAAACTGAGCATCAGAATGGGAAAGAAAGGGGATTTAAGTGACTTTGATTGTGGCATGGCTGTTGGTGCCACACGGGCTGGTCTGAGTATTTAAAAAAACTGCTGGTCTACTGGGATTTTACAGAGAATGGTGCGAAAAAACAAATATGCAGTGAGCGGCAGTTGTGTGGGGAAAAATGCTTTTTTTATGTCCAAGGTCAGAGGAGAATGGGCAGACTGGTTCAAGATGATAGAAAGGCAACAGTAACTCAAATAACCACTTGTTACACCCAAGGTATGCAGAATACCATCTGACACATCAAATGCAAAACACATCGAACCTTGAAGCAGATGGGCTACAGCAGCAGAAGACCACACCAGGGGCCACTCCTGTCAGCTAAGAACAGGAAACGGAGGCTACAATTCACATTGACTCACCAAAACTGGACAACAGAAGATTGGTAAAATGTTGCCTGGTGTGAGGAGTCTTGATTTCCCTAGAGATGGTTGTGCGTGAAAATCCCAGTAGATCAGCAGTTTTTGAAATACTCAGACCAGCCTGTCTGGTTCAAAGTCACTTAAATCCCCTTTCTTTCCCATTTTGATGCTCAGTTTGAACTTCAGCAAGTCTTCACCACGTCTACATGCCTAAATGCGTTGAGTTGCTGCCATGTGATTGGCTGATTAGCAATTTGTGTTACCAAGCAATTGAACCTAATATGTACCTAATAAAGCGGCCGGTGAGTGTACATAAATATCAATACCAATTGATCATTACTTGTACAGACATACAGCCAATCATGGTATAGACTAATCATTGCTACCCAAGGATGCAAACTAAAGGCAGCTAGATGAGTGCGCGTCTCAAAAAGAAGGCCCTTGGGGTGGGATCAGATAGAGGGCAAGGGAGAAAGACCCAACTAATTTCATAAGAAGGCTGAAAAAAACTACCAAAAATAAAAATGAATATCGCATTTTAAGCCAAGTAAACATGATAAAAATCTGAAAAGGGGAAAAGTTCAAAACATCTATACACTAGGCTAGGGCTTCTGGGATTGCCTCAATATCATCAACCAGACCTGCAGCATGGACAGCACTGATTGCACATCAAAGAGGCAATGTGAATCCCAATGGGTTCATAATACAGGTACAGAGTAACCCCCGGTTCACACCTATGCGGCTGTGCGGGCCACATTTTGCTCAGGCACAAAAACCCATTTATTTGAATGGACTCCCGTGCCTGTGACACGCAGGGAAGAAGTCCCTGCACTTCTTTGGAAAACGCAGCCCACATGGGAACTTTGGTTCCCAGTACGGTTGCGTTTCCCAGTACGGGCGGCGTGCCATTAGAACTAATGGCCCTCGCCCGCGGATCCGCATTCCTCTGTGCGGGTGGTGCGGCTGCACGTATTTTCGTGTGGATCTGCAGCGGCACCACCCGCACAGATGTGAACCTAGGGTGAATGGATAGATAGGTGTGTCCTCCTATTCCATGGTTCTGGTAAATCTAAAGGAAACTGTCCCAATGTACAGCCTTAAGGATAAATATAAAGCTTTTTTTATTCCTGCAAAGAGTACATTAATGCTATACTAGTACATAGGGAAGCTGGAATTTAACCTCTTCCCTTCTCACCCATGTAGATAAACGGCCGGACGGGAGTGCTGTCAAAGCGTGTTGACGTTTTCTAAACGTCCCCCCGCATTCATTGCTTGGGAGTGCGCAGCACCGCGATCGGTGCCCACTGTGTCCAATCGCTCTACGGGACCGCTGTGTGAGGTCCCGATTCATGTGATCACTGACTGGCCAATCAATGATCACATGCAGAGTAGTAAACAAGATGTCACTTCTGACATCATTGCTTACTACGTGTGAAATCTGTGAATGATTACAGAGGTCACATGGTACAGGGCTATTCACAACAGCCTTGTACCATGTGACAAGCTGTGACCAATCACAGCTCTCACAGTATAAAACAGAAAAAAATACGAGCACTGGATAATAACCAAAGAGCGACTAGCATGAAAGGCAAACCTCAGAAGCCTCCATAGTAAATGTATAGATAGAACATGCAGCGCTAATAAACTAATACAATAAAAACAAGTGACAATAAAATGCAATAATCAGAATGATAATAATAGTATAATCCCTGCTTGATGATATTAGTAGAGGGATAGTGAAATGTCTTTAACGTCCAAAGATATGCTCTACACTATTGATTGAGCATAACCAACATAAGTGATTCTGCGGTGCATGGTGCAGATTCTCAAGACAGAATGGTGAGAACATTAGTGACTTCTGTGACCACGTTCATCCCACAGAGGTGAATGTAGATTGCACTAACCAGAAAGCGCAATGGTAATGCGCATTTGAGTGTTAACCAACTCCTGGTCATCCACCTATGGGTACTGGATCACAGCAAGGATCGTCTGGCCTGCGTCAGCAAAGCAAGTGTCTCAACCTCAGGGTCTCCAGGTACCAGGAGATAAGTAATCCTCTCACCACCAGGGGGAGCTTGTTTCACCATGCATATAGTGGCCACCAGGTCATCATTTTCTACCTTGAAGGAGGGGGGGCTCGGGAGTAACGAGCCCAAACACAGAAGAATCTGATAGTGTAGTACTTTAATGAAAGCCACAGGTATACAAGTAAGAATGCACTACTCACATAAGAGTGGTAAGGAGCTGGCAATGGAGAAATCAAAAAATGGCCGCCGGCCGTCCACGAGGGCCGTGCGGTGTGACGTCACAGGATATAGGGCACCTTCCTAACGCGTTTCGTGCCCTTTGAAAACGTGCAAGCGCACGAAACACGTTATTTATCATCATACAACTAAAAATGTCCACATCTATCTATACATTATTAACCTCTTCGCACCGGTGCCTCCTGGCCCTTTAGCAGTTTTAGAAGTCGGGAGGCAGGCGGGGTTTTAGTGTCATGTGACAGCTGTGATTCGCCGGCACGGCAGTCACATGATCGGAAAAGGTCCTGACTGAAAGGGGAGATTGGGACCTTTCCGTGAGTCACGGACATATGTGCTGGGAGTGCACGCTCTCTGCACATATGTATTTTCTAATTGCACGCAAATATGCGGCAGCTCGGCCTCAAGACCTAGATGCCAAGAGGCTGCATATTAGTGTTCGCTCGGCCTCAAGGGGTTAAGGGACAGGCATACTTTTGCATATCAAGTTCTGGTTATAATAATGACTCATCTTTAAGCTCAGCTTTCATTTTGTTTGAAATGACCATTTGACATCTCACCAATATCCTTTAAAATGAAGCGTCAGAAGTTCACCTTCAGGTTCCACCTGTATTTAGGGGGTAATATGTCCCATTTTCTCCCCCACATTGTGTCAGCGGGGCAGAGATCTTCTTCTTACAGCTACTGTCACACTTTAAAAGCAGTTTTCTGCGAATGCATGAACTACAAGTACCATCAGACACTGAGGTTGACAGCTTGTAGTTCTGAATGGACTGTGACGTTGCCTTATCGCCACAGTAAGCCTGGGTCATCATAGTCAGGTTGGATCGCCATAGTCAGCCTGTATGAAGGTACGGGATGAAAGCTGCAGCGCTGAGTTGACAGGAGTCTGGCATTGCACCCCTGACCCACAGTTCATGGGTGCAATGCTTTTCAGGTTCCCAATGGAAAAAAATAATAAAACACGCATAAATATGAGCATTTATTATTTTTCCCCAAAAAGGTGAACTTACCCTTCAACAGGGAAACGTTTTATTAGATAATTGCACACAATTACAAGGCAGTTTTCCATTCATGTGTATAATGAACACATGGCATAGAGATCATACACAGCAGATACATAGTACAGCAGAGTCACAGCATAACAGTAGGTCAAAGAAGCCGCATAAAGACAATAGCCATGGAAAATCATATCATAGTCACAGAGGTGCAGACATGAAATGATGTAGTCAATCATGGCTAGGTCAGTCAAAGGGGGGGTGGAAGCAGGATAAAAGGGGGGGGGGGCGAAGGGCAGACAAGGGAAGGAGCAGGACAAAATCTGAAACAGCAGCTGGATTAGGCAGTCACATACTTAGGAGCTTCTTTTGGTTCTAACTGATTTTCAGACACTCCATTTATTTCTGACGGATCCTCCGACTCTTCAATTTGGTTTAACTGATCTTCTGATATGACAGCCGGTTTGAATTTGATCTCATAGAGCCTCTCATTCTCCTCAGAGTGAAGATCATTATAGGAAATGGTCCTCAGGTGTGCAGGGAGGTGAGTAAACTCCTCCTCGTTTATATCGAAGTCTTTCATCTTATTCTGGAGAAGCCACCAGTGTCCGAAGAAGCCAACGTCCAGCACCCTGCCGGGGAATGCTGACCAGCGAGGCTTCAGATGGGAGCATTGGGTAGAGTACAGGTCACAGTCAGGATCACAAGGCGCTTCGTACAGAAGAGAGAAGATCATGAAGTTGATGTGGCGCAGACGTCCCTCGTTCCTCAGCTCCATCAGTCTCTGTATGTGTTGGTCAGAGCTCCCACTTCTTGTCCAGGGTGAGAGAAGGAGGAGACAGGAGGAGGCCTCTAGCAGGGAGCACTGGAAGGAGTCCTCAGAAGGCGCTTTGGATGAGCATATGCCAACACCTGCTAGAAGGGAAATGTACAGAGCGGCCTTGCCCGGGCGTTCCTTGGCACCAACAGCAATGTCTTTGCAGGCTTCACCATAGTCACGCAGGAGGCTTTTGGTCCAGACAACTAACAAAACAAAAGGACATCGTTACAACATGGAAATAAACGAAAGATTGTGAACCTATTGCTGTTCCAAAAGTCTCTGACTCCCCTCATCAAGTCGCTCAATTAAAGAAAATATCCTCAGCATCCCCCTAGATGTGCATGCCAACAGTCTCTAATCTCCTCCAGGAGAGAGCAAGCATGCTAGACTGGCGATCCTATGGGAATCTGCAACTTTATCCTGCATGGGTAAAGCAGCAGAGTCTCTTGAAAGTCCAACTAACTTAATCACCCACCCCCTTCCTTCCCCCACCATAGCATTTGAAAAATACTTGATGCTTCTGGATTTCTGGGGGGGGGGGGGGGGGGGGAGGAGCATGTGATCTCCCCCCTGGGATGCAGTGTTTGGGTCTAAGTGGCCAATTGCTGGTCTCAAACATTGTCCCTTCACAAGGAGGAGGAAAATGTTAAAAAGCTGAAATGTATTCTGCTTATATGTTACTTTCCTTGGTCCCCCCCACTTCAATAACATGCTAATTCAGTTTTAAATGCGTTCACTGTTTTGTTTTTTTTTAAATAATAATGCACATTAATGTGGCAAACAATACTTGTAGTTCGTTCACAGGAAACTATGAATGAAGGAGCCATGTGGGGGGATGCACGCATTTGAATTGTGACAGCGGGTGCGGGGAGAGGACCCCCTGCTCACTGTCACTATGGGGGGGGATTGGGTCAGAGTGCCGGCAGCTGCTTCAGTAAAACGTTACACCCCATATTCAGGGTATAACACCTAACATGTTAATAATAATGAACTTTTCCTTTACAATAAAACCCATTTTCATTCCTCTTGGGGGGAGGAGTTATGCAAATGTCAGAATGTATTGATGGGTGATATCAGTCTGGTGGAGTGGATGTTCCTAGGCAGGCTGTATTTACATGAAGATGACCCTATGTAATGCCCATGTATGATGCTGAGCCTCCATGATTGAAAGAACTGAAATCCAATAAAGGAAGGATGCATCCAAACCAATGCTGGGTGGATTGGACCATGAAAAACTGGGAGAACCACATACAAATGAATGAATGAATGAATGAAAGAGGCTGCCCAGGCACAGTAAGGCTGAGGAGGAAAGAGCTAGATAATGTAGGATATCCTCCAGCTGTAAAATAAGATGGGCTCTGACCATTTGGAAACTCAGGCACTGCCGAGGGCCCGGGGTCAGTAGGGGGCCCCATGAGATGCTCCTGGTACCTTTTTCATAGGCTTTTTTGAGTTTGGGCAAGGACACAGGGGCACCATGATCCCCTATTGCCCGGGGGCCCCATGAGTTGTCAGTCCGCCCCTGGCTCTGACTTTCTGTAGATTCTAATGTACATTATGGGAAGCTCACAGTGTGCAGTTAAATCAGAATAAGTGGTTCATGCCCTGGTTCACATCTATGCGGCCGTGCGGGCTGCGTTTTGTGCGGGCACGAGTGACCATTCATTTAAATGGACTCCTGTGCCCAGTGATACACAGGGAAGAAGTCCCCGCACTTCTTCTGAAAACGCAGCCCGCACGGGAACCTCGGTTGCCAATAGGGTTGCGTTTTCCAGTGCGGGAGGCGTGCCATTAAAACTAATGGCACCCGCCCGCGGGTCTGCATTTCTCTGTGCGGGTTGCACCTGCACAGATGTGAACCTAGCCTGAATACAGGAGAGGAGCCGGCACAACTGTGCTAGACTGAAGGTAAGCTTGGAGTTCAGCTCTAACACCTTCCAACAAGAATCTCAGAGGGCTTTATCCCGGCTCTGAAAAAGAAGCACAAGTATAACAAGGTCGGGGGTGGGCTTCTAGCAGAACCTGTAATGCCCTAAATGGACAACATGACAGGGTCTCTTTGATTACCAACTCTGTCCAAGAAGTCATCTCCTTATCCTGACTCTGTATTTGTTCAGCACTATAAGATCAGAGAACAAAGGAGGTCCAGAAGGTGGCCATCTAACTGTCAATTTCCTAAATACAGTTAGACCATCCCGAGTTCCTGCATACATGTTACTTTTAGGCACTTTCCAGATATGTTGAGCCACGTTTGCCTCATGATGGACTGTCACACCGATCGGTCATTCAGCCATGGAGGACTATTCATTCCTGGATCGCGGGCCATTTCATGACCCACAAGGACTAAGGTCGCGGCACATTTCAAGACCCGCAAGGACTGAGGTCATGACCCAATCCAAAAGGACTGAGAGGTCGCGGCCCAGTCCAAAAGACCACTGCCCATTTCACGACCCGCAAGGACTAATGTCGCAGCCCAGTCCAAAGGACCGAGAGACCGCGGCCCACTTCACAACCCGCAAGGGCAGAAAGATTGTGGCCCAGTCCAAAAGACCACTGTCTATTTCACGACCCGCAGGGACTAAGGTCGCAACCCAGCCCAAAGGAGCGAGCGGTCGCGGCCCATTTCACAACCTTCAAGGACTGAGGTCGCAGCCCAGTCCAAATACCACTGCCCATTTCACGACTTGCAAGGACTGAGGTTGCAGCCCAGTCCAAAGGACCGAGAGAACTCGGCCCATTTCACGACCCGCAAGGCCCTAGAGATCGTGGCCTAGTCCAAAAGGACCGCTGCCCATTTCACGACCCGCAAGGGCTGAAGTCACAGCCCAATCCAAAAGACCGAGAGGTCGTGGCACAGTCCAAAGGACTGAGAGACTGCGGCCCATTTCATGACCCGCAAGGGCTGAGAGACCGCGGCCTAGTCCAAAAGGACCGCTGCTCATTTCAAGACTCGCAAGGACTGAGGTCACTGCCCAGTCCCAGGTCTGAATCAAAGGCAGGTCATTGTCCAATCAAATGTGCAGTCATTTGCAGTTGCTTGCTAGTCCTTGCCCTGTCACAGCCATAAGTGAGAGCCTGGTCCAGAAAACAGGAGGAATGATGCACGTGTGCCCTCGACAAACATGGCGGCCTCGGTGCCCATCCCCCGTGCACTCACCGAACTTCCTATTTTTCATCCGCTCCCAGAAGCCCGGCTTCACCTGCTCTCCCACCACTGGGGCCGCACTGCTGGAGCACGACCTCCGGCACAGCACCCCAACACACCGCCAGGCCATCACTTTCCGCCAGCACCGCCGCCACTTCCGGCTTCTTTGCCCTTACACTTGCTCTCCAACAAATACCGTCCGCTGGAAACAAGAGCACGTGACCGGGGGTTCCGTCTTGTCTCCTTTACACAGGAACATTCTATTGACATAGTACAAGCTAAAAAAAAAAAAAAATCACACTGATGAAACATAAACATAATATTTGCTCCCCGAACTATATAAAGACCTCGGCGCTATAAAATGTTTTTACTATGTAAGAAGAAGACGTTCTGGACGGCTATGCTTTAATGAGGGGAACCATGTCGTAGGTGTGAAGCACTTGAATGTCACCCTTCATAATGTGTAATAATAATTATGAGTAACGAGGCTAGCCGTTCACAATCATGCTCTGTATCCGGGAACGGAATCCCCCCTCGGGAGGTGGCGCAGGTGGTACAGTCCAGGAAGTGGTGACGAGGCCTCTGGAGCTGAGGGTGGTCACGTGAGCGGTGAGATGTCCCTCAGCTGACATGGCGGCCCCTGATCAGCTCCAGTTCCAAGGTAAGAATCCTCCTAGAGACAATGCTGAGAATGGTGAGGACATGGCTGACACCCCTGTGTGTGAGGGCCCCACAGGTCCAGCACCGAGGCAGGGATGTGCTTGTTAAAGGGGCTACACCATAAACGGGGATGGATTAAAGGGGAGCTCTGCACACTGAGACGGGGGGAGGGTACTATTATCTGTAGGTGGGGGAGTCCTCTGCTGATTATTTTGCGGCTTGCTGAGGCTCCCCGTGAAGTAAATGTCGCTGAGTTCCCACGCGTCCTGCGTACTGTTGCCACCTCATCCCTTGAACCACTTCAGCTCTGGAAGGCTTTACCCTTTATGACCCAGGCGACTTTTTTTTTCCTATTCAGCACTGTGCTACTTTAACTGGCAATTGCGCAGTCATGCAACGCTGCACCCAAATGACATATTTTTTCACACAGCTTCCTTTTGGTAGTACTTGATCACCACTGCGCTTTTTTTTTTTTTTTTTGCGATATAAATGAAAAAAGACCAGACGTTTTGAAAAAAACACAAACTTTTTTTTTGTACTTTCTGTGATAAAACAAAAAAATCAAATTTCTTCATTAATTTAGGCCAAAATGTATTCTTCTCCATGTCCTTGGTTTAAAAAATCCCAATATGTTGGATTTGTGTGAACGTTATTGCGTCTACAAACCATGTGATATCTACTGGAATTTGTATTTTTTTTTTTTATACTTCTAATGGTGTTGATCAGTGACCTGTAGTGGGACTGCAATAGTGCGGTGGGCAATCTGACGCTGTCACTGGGTGGGAACTAACTGCCACCGACACTCATACAGTGGTCAGTGCTGATATGCTCAGCCCTGTCTTCTGCTTTGCCGATCGGTGGGCCCCGGCTATCAATTATTGGCCAGGAACCCGCTGATCGGCTTGTACTGAAACCAATCACAGCACAGCTGGGGCGACAGGCGCAAGTTCCTTACTCAGAAGAGCTGGATCACGTATTCGATACGTGATTCAGTGCAGGGATGACACTTTGCTGCTGAACATCCAAGTGTTACAGTCGGTAAGCGGGTAAACTGGAACACATTAACGTGTTACTAAACCCAGGACCCTGCATTCACTATATCCGGTCTCCCAGGACCCTGCATTCACTATATCCGGTCTCCCCGGACCCTGCATTCACTATATCTGATCTCCCCGGACCCCGCATTCACTATATCTGATCTCCCCGGACCCCGCATTCACTATATCTGGTCTCCACAGATCCTGCATTCACTATATCTGGTCTCCCCAGGACCCTGCATTCACTATATCTGGTCTCCACAGATCCTGCATTCACTATATCTGGTCTCCCCAGGACCCTGCATTCACTATATCTGGTCTCCCCGGACCCTGCATTCTCTATATCTGGTCTCCACAGATCCTGCATTCACTATATCTGGTCTCCCCAGGACCCTGCATTCACTATATCTGGTCTCCACAGATCCTGCATTCACTATATCTGGTCTCCCCAGGACCCCGCATTCACTATATCCGGTCTCCCCGGACCCCGCGTTCACTATATCCGGTCTCCCCGGACCCCGCGTTCACTATATCCGGTCTCCCCGGACCCCGCGTTCACTATATCCGGTCTCCCCGGACCCCGCGTTCACTATATCCGGTCTCCCCGGACCCCGCGTTCACTATATCCGGTCTCCCCGGACCCCGCGTTCACTATATCCGGTCTCCCCGGACCCCGCGTTCACTATATCCGGTCTCCCCGGACCCCGCGTTCACTATATCCGGTCTCCCCGGACCCCGCGTTCACTATATCCGGTCTCCCCGGACCCCGCGTTCACTATATCCGGTCTTCCCGGACCCCGCGTTCACTATATCCGGTCTCCCCGGACCCCGCGTTCACTATATCCGGTCTCCCCGGACCCCGCGTTCACTATATCCGGTCTCCCCGGACCCCGCGTTCACTATATCCGGTCTCCCCGGACCCCGCGTTCACTATATCCGGTCTCCCCGGACCCCGCGTTCACTATATCCGGTCTCCCCGGACCCCGCGTTCACTATATCCGGTCTCCCCGGACCCCGCGTTCACTATATCCGGTCTCCCCGGACCCCGCGTTCACTATATCCGGTCTCCCCGGACCCCGCGTTCACTATATCCGGTCTCCCCGGACCCCGCGTTCACTATATCCGATCTCCCCGGACCCCGCGTTCACTATATCCGGTCTCCCCAGGACCCCGCGTTCACTATATCCGGTCTCCTCGGACCCTGTATCTGGTCTCCCAGGACCCTGCATTCACTATATCTGGTCTCCCCGAGTACACAGGACATTGCAATTAGTTTATTAAATAGAAAGTGCTAAATACATTTTCTCATATATTTTTGCAATATATAGCAGTCGTGAGTTCTATCAGTGTCCAGCAGATCACTGGTTAATCTTGTAGGAGGAGTTTTCATTCTCCCTTGATTGTCCTATGAGGCTGCAGGACCCCTGACCCTCTGTCTGGACAGAGCTGATTGGCCCTGTGCTGATCATATGCTCGCTAGCAATACACGCCAAACTGAGCATGTGCAGCTTGCCCCCAAGGCTCTGTTCTATCAGCAGATGGATTGGGGACAGTAGAAGAAGGGAAGGAGCAGAGAAGACAGGATCAAACAGCATTTTTACACAATGCAGAGGATTAACCCCTTCGGTTCCACAGTGTGTATAACAAGCGTGCTTTCCTGCATATACAGACTGATTGTACTGTTGTGGGTTCAGTAACACTTTAATTACTCAGGATCTGAGGCTAATGTCTTACACATGTAGCGGGTACAGCTGATTCCCCCTAGTGGGGCAGGAAGTGACAGCAGTGTGGAGATGATAACCAGAGGAGGATGGCTGTGGGTTCTCCATAATCCCTGTTCGCTGCCTGCCTTTCCTTTTCCCCCACTTTGCAGTCAGAGAACTGACTGTCTGGAAAAGCAGGACCAGGAGATTTTTTCTCACTAACCCCCCCCCCCCCCCTCACAGACAGGATGCTGGGACGCTTCCCTTTTTGTTTTTTTTTTAAATAACAAACATGTCTATACTTACTTAGTTTTGCACGCAATCCTCTTCTTTTTGGGTTCCCGGCACCCCTGGCCCCTTCCCCTCGAGCAGTGCCCCCAGAGAAAGCTGCTCGCCCTGGGGGCACCGCTGCATGCTCATTCCCAAGCAGCTGCTTTATGTCTTCACTGTGGCTGCCCCCCCATTCTCTCCTCATTAGCTCACTGGCTGTGATTGACTACCTTGTACCTATGATTGGGCCTCAAAGCATTTATGTGATCTAAGTAGTCATCTTTACATACAGACTGAGGAACTGTTCTGTCTGCACAGCTGCAGTGTTTGCTGGACTGTGTTAGCCCCCCGGGCAGATTGGTTGCACTTTTGTGGACTTGCTATTTGATTTCTATTTGCTCTCTCTATCCAGAGTTTGAAGAAGCTGCCGTCCTCCTGTCTGAGAACCCGAACGCAACAACCAAGAGTGCCAGTGAGGAGACAAGGCTGCAACATGCCACACTGCCTATGGGAGATGACAGTGAAGGAGAGGAGGGAGAGGAGGGCGAGACGGATCAGACCGAGGTAACTGCAGTCCCTACTGGTTACCTGTTTCTGTTTTTTTTTCCAAGTGTGTGTATATAAGTAAAATAAACATACACTGTATTGCCAAAAGTATTGGTCGGCCGGCCTTTACACACACATGAACTTCAATGGCATCCCAGTCTTAGTCCGTAGGGTTCAATCTTGAGTTGGCCCCGCCCTTTGCAGCTATAACAGCTTCAACTCTTCTGGGAAGGCCGTCCACAAGGTTTAGGAGGGTGTCTATGGGAAGGTTTGACCATTCTTCCAGAAGTGCATTTGTGAGGTCAGGCACTGATGTCGGGGGAGGAGGTCTGGCTCACAGTCTCCGCTCTAATTCATCCCAAAGGTGTTCTATGGGGTTGAGGTCAGGACTCTGTGCAGGCCAGTCAAGTTCCTCCACCCCAAACTGGCTCATCCATGTCTTTATGGACCTTGCTTTGTGCACTGGTGTGCAGTCATGTTGGAACAGGAAGGGGCCATCCCCAAACTCTTCCCACAAAGTTGGGAGCATGAAATTGTCCAAAATGTCTTGGTAGGTTGACACCTTAAGCCCAACCCCTAAAGAAAAATAACCCCACACCATAATCCCCCCCCCTCCAGCAAGCTTTACACTTGGCACAATGCAGTCAGGCAAATACCGTTCTCCTGGAAACTGCCAAACCCAGACACCTCCATCAGATTGCCAGACAAAGAAGCATGATTGCTCACTCCAGACAACACGTCTCCACTGCTCTAGAGTCCAGTGGCGACATGCTTTACACCACGGCATGTGACGCTTTGCATTGCACTTGGTGATGTAAGGCTTGGATGCAGCTGCTCTGCCATGGACACCCATTCCATGAAGCTCTCTACGCACTGTTGTTGTGCTAATCTGAAGGCCACATGAAGTTTGGAGGTCTTTAGCTATTGACTCTACAGACAGTTGGCGACTTCTACGCACTGTGCGCTTCAGCATGCGCTGACCCCGCTCTGTCATGTTTCGTGGCCTACCACTTGGTGGCTGAGTTGCTGTTGCTCCCAGTTGCTTCCACTTTGTTATAATCCCACTAACAGTTGACTGTGGAATATTTAGTAGCCAGGAAATGTCACGGATGGACTTATTGCACAGGTGACAACCTATCACGGGACCACGCTTGGAGTCACTGAGCTCCTGAGAGCGACCCATTCTTTCACCACTGTTTGTAGAAGCCGTCTGCATGCCTAGGGGATGATTTTATACACCTGTGTCCATGGAGGGGATTGGAACACCTGAATCACATGATTTGGAGGGCTGGCCCAATACTTTTGGTAATATAGTGTGTATATGCTTTTCCATTGCCCTCTTGTAGGGGGAGGGCTTGGTTTGACAGCAAGGTCTGTATACACAAACCTTTCATCTATTGACTTGTCCAGACAATGAAAGCAATGCAACCCTTTGATATTATATGGCAGTCCCATTCATGTCATTTGGGACACGGGCTACAGAGACACAGCACTGCTCCCATTTTGACATCCATGGGAGTGCATGGCCCTGAATGCACACTGTCTGTGTTCAAGGCTGTGCCCCCATATCCACACAGGTGTAAGATTGGGAGCAGTGTCCCAATTGACATGAATGAGATTACCCACACAGGGATGCATGGAACACCCTCGCATGTGCAGGCAAACTGCTCCCTGACATGGGTGTACTCACACCGTGTGACCGAGGCCTAAGTCTGTAAGTGCTTGAATTAGTAACCGGCTAGAGCAGCTGGAGATCTGCGGGTTGTTTATTACTGTTCTATATAAAAGTAGTCTTTTTTTGAAATCCTCATTATTCTTATTATTATTATACAGGATTTATATAGCGCCAACAGTTTGCTCAGCACTTTACAATATAACGGGAGACAATACAGCAACAATACAGTTCAATACAAGAGGGAAAGGAGCTTACAATCTAGGAGGGAGGGGCTAGTGGTAAAAAAGGTAATTACTGTGGGGGATGAACTGGTTGGAAGAGTAGAAGATTCCATTATTAGCTGAGGGCAGGACAGGCTTCCCTGAAGAGAGAGGTTTTCAGAGATCGCCTAAAAGTGAGCAGAGTAGGTGATATTCTGATAAATTGGGGTAGAGAGTTCCAGAAGATAGGGGAAGCTCTGGAGAAGTCCTGGAGACAAGCATGGGAGGAGGAGACAAGGGAGCTAGAGAGCAGGAGGTTGTGGGAGGAGTGGAGAGGATGCTTTGGGTGTTATTTAGAGACAAGATCGGTGATGTAATTTGGGGCAGAGTTATAAATGGCTTTATATGTTATTGTTAATGTTTTGAATTTTATCCGTTGGGCAATGGGAAGCCAGTGGAGGGAGCTGTATGTAGTTGTAGGCAGCGGATGGAGCAGTCAGCAGGGAACAGGCGCATTTCGACTGGAGATGTACTACGGCAATGTCCACACATGGAGGGGTATTTATAAATGCGCACAGTCATTTATACCACATAAGCAATTTATAAACGTATCTGAGGACACAGAAAAGCTGTCTTGTTGCCGTGAGCAGCATGGTCTGTCATCAGACACTTTTAGGTCCCTTGCACACAAGGCCATCTAGGTGCAGTCCAGCCCTTCCAGGCTGCAGTTTGATGGGCTGAATGCCCTACCAAGGGGTACCCATATTTAGGGCCCTCTGCATTCAGAGATGAAGGACCTATACTCAGGGCTCAAAGACTACAGAGATACCTTTACCCTCGGTTCACATCTATGCGGCCGTGCGGGCCGCATTTTGCATGGGCACGAGAGCCCGTTCATTTGAATGGACTCCCGTGTCCGTGACACGCAGGGAAGAAGTCCCTGCACTTCTTTGGAAAATGCAGCTGAGGTTCCCAGTACGGTTGCGTTTTCCAGTGCGGGCGGCGTTCCAATAGAACTAATGGCACCCGCCCGCGGGTCCGCATTTTTCTCTGCTGGTTGTGCGGCTGCACGGATATTTGCGCGGATCCGCAGCGGCACCACCCGCACAGATGTGAACCTAGGGTTATACTGCTGGATATAGAATTCTGTGTACTTTGTGAAGGTTGTGTCCTGGTTCTGATCATGAGTGCATGTTTGTTTTCACCTTCCCTACCTGCAGCTCCTCTCCTCACAGAAGAAATCTGCTGGTTTCTGGACATTTCAGTACTATCAGGACCTGTTTGATGTAGACACCTACCAGGTATTGGACACGTAGCTGGATGAAAATAAAATACATCATGATAGAATTGCATGTTGCAGTACATTGGGTTTTGGCTGCTGGTGCTGCTCACAATGTGAGGCTTTCCTGGGCACTAAGGAATGAATACTAAACCAGATAGTAGAATATCCCTCGCCCTTCACCTTAAAGCTGAACTAGGAAATGTCAAAACTATCCTTACAGTGGGGATCCCACAGCACTGCAGAGGTTACATTCGCATTTATACCTAGGGTACTAGTAAAGAGGACTTTTACTGGTGCTATGTTACCGGCCCCCATAGGCTCTTCCCTAGAGCGTTCCGTCCGTCTCTCTGCCTGTACTCTGACATCATCAACTACAATGGAGAGTGTTCTACCTGAGCATGCCGAGGGACCACTGACAGACCAGAGCAGTAGGCTCTAGCTGAGCTCTAGCTGGTGGTGCAGCAAGAAATAAGGTATGTAAAGGTTTTCTGCTATCCTAGGCATTAATGGGGGCGGCACAGTGACTTAGTGGTTAGCACATCTGCCGTGCAGTAAATGGGTCATGGGTTCAATTCCCAACCATGGCGCCTCCTGCATGGAGTTTGCATGTTCTTCCTGTGCTTGCGTGGGTTTCCTCCGGGTACTCCAGTTTCCTCCCACACTCCAGAGACATGCTGGTAGGTTAATTGGCTCCTGTCTAAATTGTCCTGGTTTCATCCCTGGCTATGCCGGATCTCCTGCATGGTAGGGGTTGGGAAAAGACCTGGCAACCTACCCTGTAAAATAATTGCTAAGAGAATTCATGGAAAAAGTCGCTTACGAGTGATGGTCCATGCAATCGCCAAGGGTCGGATACGACTGAATGGATAGATGGATAGATATAGATGGGGATAGATATAGATGGGGATAGATATAGATGGGGATAGGTATAGATGGGGATAGATATAGATGGGGATAGATGTATAGATGGGGATAGATGTATAGATGGGGATAGATGTATAGATGGGGATAGATATAGATGGGGATAGATATAGATGGGGATAGATATATAGATGGGGATAGATATATAGATGGGGATAGATATATAGATGGGGATAGATATATAGATGTGGATAGATATATAGATGTGGATAGATATATAGATGGGGATAGATATATAGATGGGGATAGATATAGATGGGGATAGATATAGATGGGGATAGATATAGATGGGGATAGATATAGATGGGGATAGATATAGATGGGGATAGATATAGATGGGGATAGATATAGATGGGGATAGATGTATAGATGGGGATAGATATAGATGGGGATAGATGTATAGATGGGGATAGATGTATAGATGGGGATAGATATAGATGGGGATAGATATAGATGGGGATAGATATAGATGGGGATAGATATAGATGGGGATAGATGTATAGATGGGGATAGATATAGATGGGGATAGATATAGATGGGGATGGGGATAGATACGGATGGGGATAGATACAGATAGATGGATAGGGATATAGATGGATGGATGGATGGATAGATAGGCATTAATGGGCATTCACCCTTCGCAGTGCAGAGGGAGTTCCACTGCAAGGGAATTTTTTTTTTAGTTTTTTTCCTGGCATTCAGCTTTAAATGCTCAATTTTTACTTTTTTTTTCTAGGGGGACATTAAAAAGACGTTTTACTTACCTTATTCCCCGCTCCCCTGGCAGCAGACGCTCAACTCTTCCCTTCGGGGAAGTGGGTTGTGAGTGGGCCCTCGGAGTCCTCACATTGCAGGACTGCTGGCTCTACTTTGTAAGTGATGACATCAGAGTATGACTGACGAAGAGAAGCGGCTGCAGGGGACCATTTATGTGGAGAGGAGGAGCCTTTGGGAGGTTAGTGAGAGGTTAGATGAAAGTGCTTTTTAATGACCATTTAACACTTGCAGTGCCTGGGGAGTAAAATTCATAATTTTAGGTCGTCAGTTACTGTGTGTGCTTTCCTATTTTCTGTTACACTTTTAATGATGCTGGGAAGTATAGCTTTCTCTATATTTCCGGCTCTCCTACACAGCTGTTGTTTGCTGACCTCTCCTCTTCCCTTTCCATTCAGAGAACACCTTGTTGTGAAGGGAGTCACTTTGGGTGGGGGGCCCATGGAACTTAGCTCACTTTGGAGAGGTGAAGAGACCCCTGTCTCAGCTCCCCATATCCCTCTTATGTGTAAGTCACCCTGTGCCTGCTAGGGGTACAGGGTGATCTGTCCTAGTATTGTGTAGACATGTATAGGAGATAGGTGGGGGTTGTGGATTGTTTGGTGTTATGTGGTTGCATCCCATTGTTGTGTGTCTTGCTTGGGAGCAAAACTATTATGGGATGTATGTGTTTGTGTATTGGCTTGGTGGGTGGGGGGGGTGTCTCCAGCAGCCCTCCCTACTGATGGGACTGTCTGCTGGTGTGTCTCTTGTTACTAAATGTAGATTGCCCCACCCTGTGCCATTATGCAGGAGGGGGGGGGGGGTTGTTCCCTTGAATGTATATATCTTGTATCTGTGTTAAAATAAACTAGTCTACTTCCTGGTTTACTTCAAGATTGGTGTTGTCTAGTCTTGTATGGTCTGTTGTCGGTGTTTAGACGGGGAAGTGGTATTCTAATGGAGTACCCAAGCACAGACTGGGGTTGGTTCCGTTACACTTGTGTAACCCATTCAATGTTCTGTGAATTGACAGAAGTGAGGAGGAGCGGACAGTGCGGTATGTGTGTAGGAGAGCTGCAGCCATTCTGTGATAGCGCCAGAAGTATAGCAAAAGCCATACTTCCTGGCAGTGGAAAAAGTGTGAATTGTAAAGATCAACAGGCAATCCAGGCGGTGGTATACACATCTTTACACTTAGGCTAAGTTCACACTAGCTTTGTTAGCAGGCGTTAGGCACTTGGGAAGCGTTTTTAACGCTCCTCAAACGCCTATGAAAATTCCACACATGGCAGCACACAGTGTTGTTCACACTGAAGCGTTAGCGTTGCAGCAAAATTGAAACCTCATGTCAAGTCAGGAGGAGTTGAAGCTTCCCATTCAAATCTATGGTGATGCTCCTCAAACGCCTGGCAGGCGTTTGCGGGGCGCTAATACCATTTAACTTCATTAAAGGCGTTTGTGTTGCGGTTTTAATGCTTGGCAAATGCCTCAAAAATGTGCATAGGGCGTTTGGGGAGTGTTAAACACGCTTCCCCAAACGCCTGTCTAATGCCTGTCAAACGCTATAGGGGCATTTGGCAAGAGTTAGAAATTAGTCAAGTGTGAACGAGCCCTTAAAGTGGCTGTAAACACTTACATATACCCAACGAAGTGACTGGCCTCAGGTGATACAAAGAGATGAAACAAATCCTCCTACATAAGTTGTACCTGTTTATCTGCAGCCTTCTCTTCATGCGTTCAACATCCAGAATGTATACAGCCTGTCCGAGCTTCCAGAAAGCAAGGGGCAAGGAGCTGAATTTACACACTGCAGAGCTTTCTACATCCATTCAACATCCAGAATGTTTACAGCCTTTCTGCGCTTCCAGAAGTCAGGGGGTAGGGAGATGAATTTACAGAGCTCAGTGAGGGCTGATTGGAGGGAAGGGACACCCCCCCCTTCACACAGCACGCATGAACAGAGCTGAGGCTGTCAATCACAGACTGTGTGTTGGAGATCCCCTTCACTTTTTTTAGCTTTGTCAGAAGTGACTCTTGCAGATAGCAGAGGAAGGCGGCAGCAGAGTGAAATGACACTTAGTGCTCCGGATTGGGACAAGTACACATTATAGAGGGATATGCTTTGTTCATATTTCATATCTGAGGTTTACAACCACTTTAAAGTGGAACTAAACCCATCAATTTAACTGTTTTCCAAAACAGCTGCATTAAAGGCATGCCATGAATGATAACTGTCTCAGTTGCTTGTGCTCTCATATGAACTGTCAGACCATCAAATAGCTGGTGTCTTAACTGATCACACGTGCAGCATCATGGCAATTGCAGACCGAACAGTGGGTAGGTTGGCAGCTAAGCTTAGCTGTAAGGAATAGAAGGGTTTAGTTCCCATTTCTAACTATTTGTTACCCAGCAGATTTTAAATAAACTGTTCTTTAACCACTTCCAGTCCGGACACTTTCCCCCCCTTCCTGTCCAGGCCAATTTTCAGCTTTCAGCGCTATCACACTTTGAATGACAATTGCGCGGTCATGCAACACTGTACCCAAATGAATTTTTAGCATTTTTTGAGACAGATAAAGCTTTATTTTGGTGGTATTTATTCACCACTGGGATTTTTATTTTTTTGCTATATAAATAAATGAAAAAGTCCAAAAATTTTGAAAAAAAGTGTTTTTCTTTATAACATTTTGCAAATAAATAATCTTTCTTGATAAATCTTGGCCAACATTTATTCCGTTATCTTTTTAGTAAAAAAAATAAAATAACCCAAATTAGTTTATAACCAAAAATTATAATTTTTCTAAATTTTTTTTTTTACATTTCTTTATTTGTTTTTATTTATTTTTTTTACATACTGTCACCCTATCCGTACAGTGTCACCATAGTGACACTGTACTACTTGTGGGGGGTGATGAAGATTTTATTTTTTACACTGATTGTTTTACATACATAAAGGCTGTAAAAGCAATCATTTCTCCTCTCTGGCTGCATTCTTGCAGCCATTGAGAAATATTGTGAGAGCTGTGATTGGTCACAGCTTGTCACATGGTACAAGGCTGTTGTGAATAGCCGTGTACCATGTGACCTCTCTGATCATTCACAGATTTCACACGTAGTAAGCAATGATGTCAGAAGTGACATCTTGCTTACCACTCTTCATGTGTTCACTGATTGGCCAATCAGTGATCACATGATTGGGACCTCACACAGAGGTCCCGTACAACGATCGGTGTTCCACTGTGTCTGGAGGACACAGCAGGTACCAGTTTGCGATGCTGAGCACTCCGAGGGAGCGCGCACAAGCAGGGAGTGGGGAAGACATTTATAAACGGCCACCCGACCCGGCACTGCCACCGTCCGGCCGTTTTTATACATGGGCTGGACGGGAAGTGGTTAAATGTGGTTTTATTTTTTTGCCTTGATGATCCAACCGTCATCTTAACCTGCATTTGAACACTGGGGAATATAATGTAAACTGCTGCTCTAGCTACAAGCTAGAAACAGATTTATGCGCCACATACATGGAATGTTTTCAGACCATATTCATATTTTTATTAATCATTTTCAAATTCAAGTTTGCTAAGACCAGTTATGGGTCACAGGCCTCAAGTGAGCATCCCTGGGCTGCCAGGGATTGGTCAGAAAATCAGTGGATGGTTTTTGGATCTAGATATGGGCAATAAAGTTGACAGTGGCTTCTAAGACTGGGATTTGGTTTGCTTGGCAGTAACTTTGTTTTTGCAGACTCTAATGTCTGTTCTTGACTTAGGTGCTGGATAGGATACGAGCTTCATTCATACCGGTTCCTGGGAAGAATTTTGTCAGACATCATTTGCGGAATCATCCTGATCTTTATGGTAAGTGAAAGTGCAACTCCGGTAAGGAAATAAAAATACTTTTTTTTTTTTTCAAACAGTAGATAAAGATTAGGAGAACTGAGTGGGACTTTGATGGCATAATACATACATTAAAATTATGAAATCTTTATTTTCATCAAAATGTGTGTGTATATGTATGTGTGTGTGTGTATATATATATGTGTGTATATATATATATATATATATATAACTATAGCATAACACACCATTTTGACAAAATAATTCATATTGACATAGTATCATATCACCATTGAAGGATGCCAAAGAACAGCAATGCTAATGGGTTACAGAGATGATTCTGCAAGGTTCCGACGTGTTTCGGAGTGATAGAACGCCTTCCTCAGGGATAGCAAACACTCTGCATAAGAGTGATATAATCTGTCAGATTGAAAATACATTTATTCATTACGCATCGTATATATGACCAAAAAAGGTATCTGCCTGGTTCAAAATGTATGGATATACTCGCAATATGAGAAGGCCAAGAACGTAAATAAATTTTCAATCACATTAACAAGACTTCGAGTTGTCAGCACCTCCCGGCCAAGGCGCCTGCGAGCTCTGGGCACCTAACAATCCCACCAAAACGGAACATAGGGGCCACCCAGATCAAACCGTAGGACTGAAATAAGTTGCCAATTATAATTAGTGTCCTTGGCCCAGACAGCTGCTGATTACTATAAAAATGACAGTTTCATACTGCAGTCATGCCTCCAGCACTGTGACTATAGTACAATGAAATGATCATGTGGTTACCTCCCCATTCATCCAGGCACAAAAAGCTTTGTAGTCCGTTCACAAAATACAAGGCGCTCTGTGAATAGACAAGGGAAAAGAAGGGGTGGGTAAACAAGAATCTTGAATTCTTTGGGGAAAACGCAAGGCTTTTTGTGAATGGAGGAGGGAAGAAGATGGGGTAAATGTCTAATGCTATAATATCTTTCATTTTTGTCAGGGCCTTTCTGGATCTGTGCCACACTTGTTATCACTGTCACAGTGGTGGGGAACCTGGCCACCTTTATCCAGATGCACGGCAAACCAGAGTACAACTACAGCCCCCAGTTTCACAAGGGTGAGCAATGTTAATATGTGTGTCTTGTCACTGATGTGTATGGGTTGGGAGTCTTGCTGTCTCTGTAGTAGATGGCTGATGTGTTGTTCATTCTGTGGCAGTGACGGTTGCTGGGATTGCCATATACAGCTATGCCTGGCTGGTACCTTTAGGTCTGTGGGGATTTCTGCAATGGAGGAAAAATGTGAGCCCAACAGTGGGGACCTACAGCTTCATGGAGACAGTGTGTGTCTATGGGTACTCCCTATCTGCATATATTCCATCAACAGTGAGTATTGGTAGAAATTAAAATGTCTGATCTCAGATTCATATTCTCATATTCTCTTTTTCTTTCTCTCTCTCTTTTTAACTAAACACCGATCAGCCATAACATTATGACCACCCTCCTAATATTGAGTAGGTCCCCCTTTTGATGCCAAAACAGCCCTGACCTGTCGAAGAGTGGTCTCTGTAGCAAACTTGCTCGTCAGAGTGGGACGCGGAGTTCCCCCTTTTTTTTATTTAGAAGTATTCCTCAGTCCTTCATTCCCTACCCCCTCCCTTCCTGAGAGGCAAACGTTATAATCTGACAGATGGTGTGGGTCAACCCAGGTTAAGGCATCCCTAGTCCGGGGCCAGGCAGTCTGCAAAAGTGTAGCCTTCCTCACCTAAAGTCCTGATAAGGCCAGCATGACCCCAGAACTTGCGTAGGCTCACCTATCATAAAACAGATAAGGCAGTTACTCCCCGGATTTGAAAGAGATTGTAACCTCACAAAACCTAACCGTTAAAGATGACAGAATGAAATGAACATTCCTCAAGTCAGGTTTTTTCCCTATGTTTCATGTCATGGATTATGACAGATGTTGGTTCTAATTCAGAGTTCTCCCGACTGACCCCTCCCAAAACAGCAGTGGCCAGTGTTCAGAGCCGCCCCGCCCCCCCCCCTCCCCCCCCCCCCCACACACATATGTGTGTGTGTGTGTGTATGTATGTATATATATATCTCTAATAACATTTTCTTTGTAAATATTTTATTGCACCTGTTTGACTCTTCTAGTAATAAATCTTTCTTTCTGAAAGTGTTAAACTGTTTCTAAGCGCTTACTTGCAATTCACGAATTCCTGCCTTTGAAGAGACGCTACTGTGTTTGTTTAATCCTCTGCCCAATCGGCCTGCGGTGACCGTATTGGACTGGCGACTTTTCAATCATTATAGTGTATATTTGATAACGGGAGTTTCCCAGTCTCCGACAAAAGTGGTGGTGGCAGTAGAGGGTTAGTTGTGTAATTAACCCGACCCAGTAACAAACGCATTCAGGCTACAGGCACCGATTGTAGCCCATTAGCTGGACAATCGCTGTGCAGGGTGCAGCTGGGTGTGGCCTTGTTACGCACATCACACCGCGGTTTTAGATCGGCCGGTCCTTCGGTCACAAGTTTGGTGAGAAGGTCTGGGGTCTGACGCCGCTGTCGTGACGTATTATTGTTGGTCGCGGTCGTGCGGTTGTCGCATGTTGGCGGCGGCGATCGTGCGATCCTGACAGTCTCCACTAGATCTCTAAAGATATGCTGTGGTATCTAGGCATCAGTAGCAGATCACGGCCTCCACTGACTTGCCTTCTTCCCATAATGCCTCCCGTTACCATCTCTTCCCCAGGTGAATGATGCACACACACCCGACTTCCACATGGATGTAAAGGAAAATGTGGTTCAGCAGACCAGGCCACCTTCTCCCACTTCTTCGTGGTCCAGTTCTGATGCTCACGTGCTCATTGGAGGTGCTTTTGGCTGTGGACACGGGTCAGCAAGGGTGTTCTGACCATTCTGTGGCCACGCCGCCCCATACAGAACAAACTGCGATGCCCTGCGTGTTCTAACACCTTTTTATCACAACCCACATTAAAATATTCAGTAATTAAAGCTGCAGTAACTCTACTATTGGATTGGACCTCACAGGTCAGCTTTTGCCCCCCATGTGCATCAAAGAGTCTTGGCCACCCATGACCCTTGTGCTGGTTCACTGATTATTCTTCATTGGACCAGTTTTGGTCAGTTCTGACCACTACAAACCGGGCTCATTCCACAAGAGCTGCAGTTTTGGAGCTGCTCTGACCCAGTCGTCTAGCCATTACAATCGGGTGCTTGTTAGTCGCTCAAATCATTACATGTGACCATCTGCTTTCAACACATCAGCTTCAGTGACAACATGTTCACCTGCTGTCTAAAGTATCCCACCCACTTTCAGATTCCATTGTAATAAGATAATCAATGTTATTGGTCATAATGTTGTGGCTGATCGGTGTATACCTCTTTTTAGAAAGACAGATGTTCCTTCTCACTTTTCATGCTTTATCTTCTAGTAAAAATGAAAGTGTAAATCGGATTGAAACTGGTCAGCTCAGTGGATTGCTTCAAAAAAGTCCTGGATTGTTTCTTAGATACACAGAATATAACTGGATATAACATTTATAGGTATAGTTGATCCAGGGAATATCTGATTGCCTCTCGGGGGATCAGGAAGGATTTTATTCCCTGCAGGAGCAAATTGGATCATGCTTTGCTGGGTTTTTTGCCTTCCTCTGGATCAACTGTAGGTGTAGGATTATAATTTTTTTTTTTTCTTTCTATGGTTGAACTGGATGGACTTTTGTCTTTTTTCAGCCAGACTAACTATGTAACTGTCAGTTTTGGCAGCCATTTCTTTTCTGTTTATAATATTCAGAATGTTGTTGGAGCCATTATGATACTACGTGTTCTTCTTTCCCTTTAGCTTCTCTGCGTTGTCCCGTATGAAATATTCCGCTGGATCATTCTTCTGCTGGCCATGTGTCTTTCTGCTTTTGTCCTCGTTATGGCTTTCTGGCCGCATATCCGCAGAGACAACAAGATGGTGGCTATAGGGATGGTGACAAGCATGGTGCTTCTACATGTGCTGCTAGCTGTGGGCTGCAAGGTGGGTACACCCATAAAGAACTGCTACTCTGAGCACACAGGAGATCTACATGACTGTGAATGGTCTTGCCTGTCAAAGGATTTGTAAATCTCTTCAGTCACATTTAGGCACTCCTGCTAGTGGGCACAACCAGCTTTGTACCCCCCTCCCTACAGACGGCACAACCAGCTTTGCACCCCCCCTCTCTACAGACGGCACAACCAGCTTTGTACCCCCCCCTCTACAGACGGCACAACCAGCTTTGTACCCCCCCCCCCTACAGATGGCACAACCAGCTTTGTACCTCCCCCCCCTACAGATGGCACAACCAGCTTTGTACCCCCCCTCTACAGACGGCACAACCAGCTTTGTACCCCCCCCCCCCCTCTACAGACGGCACAACCAGCTTTGTACACCCCCCCCCCCTCCCTGCAGACGGCACAACCAGCTTTGTAACCCCCTCCCCCCCCTTTCTGCAGACGGCACAACCAGCTTTGTACCCCCCCCCTCCCTGCAGGCGGCACAACCAGCTTTGTACCCCCCCCTCCCTGCAGGCGGCACAACCAGCTTTGTACCCCCCCCTCTCTGCAGACGGCACAACCAGCTTTGTACCCCCCCTCTCTGCAGACGGCACAACCAGCTTTGTACCCCCCCTCTCTGCAGACGGCACAACCAGCTTTGTTCCCCCACCTTCCTACAGACGGCACAACCAGCTTTGTTCCCCCACCTTCCTACAGACGGCACAACCAGCTTTGTTCCCCCCTCTCTACACACACAGTTTTTCTGTGCACTGAAAAGCAAACTACAGGTGAAACTCGAAAAATTAGAATATTGTGCAAAAGTTCATTTATTTCAGTGCAGCAACTTAAAAGGTGAAACTAATATATGAGATAGACTCATTACATGCAAAGCAAGATAGTTCAAGCTGTGATTTGTCATCGTGATGATTATGGCTTACAGCTCATGAAAACCCCAAATCCACAATCTCAGAAAATTAGAATATTACATGCAATCAATAAAACAAGGATTGTACATAGAACAATATCGGACCTCTGAAAAGTATAAGCATGCATATGTACTCAGTACTTGGTTTGGGCCCCTTTTGCAGCAATTACTGCCTCAATGCGGCGTGGCATGGAAGCTATCAGCCTGTGGCACTGCTGAGGTGTTATGGAAGACCAGGATGCTTCAATAGCGGCCTTCAGCTCTTCTGCATTGTTCGGTCTCGTGTCTCTCATCTTTCCCTTGGCAATGCCCCATCGATTGATGAGTCTATCTAATATATTAGTTTCACCTTTTAAGTTGCATTACTGAAATAAATGAACTTTTGCACGATATTCTAATTTTTCGAGTTTCACCTGTATTGCCTTTCAAGGCAAAGTAACAATGTCTCTGCAAAGGCCCCCCAACCTCCTTCTGCTCATCTTGCCTGGGCCTCTCTCACTGTTGCAGCCGGCAATAAAATCACCACTGATGGCATTCCCATGGTCATGTTTTAATGCTTGGCCCTTCTGATTGGCTGTACGCTATACAATCTCCTTTAGATTTACCAAAACTGTGTTATGTGGACAAAGCTAAACAATCCACTATAACCGCTTTACCGGCTCTCTATAGCAGATATACTGCTACAGGGCGGCAGGGGTGCGCAAAATCACCTGTATATAAGTGATTTTTCATTTCTGGGTAGGGAGCACGCCGGCATTCACGGCTGTCAATCACCGGGTCCCGGTTGGTGATTACCAAGCATCTCCGATGGGGAGGAGGACTGTTTTGTTTACTAACAGTCCTCCCTGTCAGCTTGGGCACACTGCTTTGGATAGCTGTGCACAGTACAGTCATCCAAAGCAGTGTGCTTACAGTGAAGCACACTGACATGGCCCCCTTGTAAAACACTCCCTGCATAGTTAACCCTTTGATCACCCATGTTAACCCCTTCCTGCCCAGTGCCATTAGTACAGTGTCAGTGCTTTTTTTTTTTTTGTATTGGTGTCACTGGGGATGTCAGTGACACCAAGTCAGTTCCACCCCCCCAGTGTCAGAATGTCTGCCGCAGTCCCGCTATAAGTCACTGATCACCGCCATTACTAGCAAAAAAATTCCAGTATCTATACCACCATTTGTAAATGCTATAACTTTCACGTAAAGCAATTAATTTACACATACTGGGATTTTTTTATTTTTTTTTTTGTAGCAAAGACATGTCGCAGATCACATTTTGGCCTAAATTTATGACGAAATTTGATTTTTTTTTTCCTATTTTTACTGGACATGTTTAATAGGAAAACGTAAAAAATGTTTTTTTTTTTCTAAAAATTTTGTTTTTTCTTTTTATAGCGCAAAAAATTAAAAATGTACAGGCGATCAAATACCACAGATAGAAAGCTCAATTCATGGAAAAAAAGAATGAAAATTTCATTTGGGTGCAGCGCTGCATGACCGCGCAATTGTCAGTTAAAGTAACGCAGCACCGTGACGCAAAAAATGGCCTAGTCAGGAAGGAGGGTAAATCCTCAGGAGGGCAAGGGGTTAACCTCTTCACGCCGGCTGCACACAAATGTGTGGCCTCCCGGCGTCTGGGCCTAGACGCCGAGAGGCTGCAGAGTTGTGGGCAATTAAGAAAAACATATGTGCTGAGAGTGTGCGCCCTGCGCGCTTCCAGCACACATGTCCGGTACTCACGGAAAGGCCCCGATCTCCTCTTTCGATCGGGACCTTTTCGGATCATTTGACCGCCGTAATGGCGAGTCCCGGTTGTCACATGACCCTAAAACCCGCCGCCCCCTGGCATCCGAAACCCTTAAAGGGTTGGGAGGCGCCAAGGGGTTAAAGACCAGGCCTTTTTGACACTTTTTGTTTACAAGTGAAATCAGTATTTTTTGCTATAAAATTAATTAGAACCCCCCAAACAGTATATATATATTTTTTTCAGCAGAGGCCCTAGAGAATAAAATGCCGGTCGTTACAATTTTTTAAGTCACACTATTTTGCGCAGGGTTTTTTTTAAATGCAATTTTTTTGGGGAAAAAAAACCTTTAATGAATTGAAGAAAAAAAAACAATTCAATATATAACCCATTTTTTTTGTAAAATATGAAAGATGTTACGCCAAATAGATACCCAACATGCCATGCTTTAAAATTGCTTGTGGGATGGCGCCAAACTACAGTACTTTAAAAGTCTATATAGGCGATGCTTTAAAAATTTCTAAAGGTTACCAGTTTAGAGTTCTAGAGGAGGTCTAGTGCTAGAATTATTGCTCTCACTCTAACATTTGCGGTGATACCTCACGTGTGCTGCAAACACCATTCACATATGTGGACCTGACCTACTTATGCGTTCACCACTGTGCGGGGTCGCTTTAAAAATGTCTTATTATTTCATTACATATTTTTTTTTTTACACTGTCCCTTCAAAATAAATGTTTTATCACTTTTTTATTGCTGTCACAAGAAATGGTGAACATCCTTTGCGATAACAATACAGCATGACAAGGTGCTCTTTATGGAGAGGACCTTCTCTGTGTTCTGTATGAGGTGATAATGTGTATAAAGCTGTGTTATCAAGGAGCAGTAAGGGGGTATAGGAGTGGAGCACAGATTAGTGTCTTCTGCTCTACAAACACAAAGGGGAAGATTTACTAAAACTGGAGTGCTCGGAATCTGGTGCAGCTGTGCACAGTAACCAATCGGCTTCCAACTTCAGCTTGTTCAATTAAGCTTTGGCAATAAGACCTGGAAGCTGATTGGTTACTATGCACAGCTGCACCAGATTTTTCACTCTTCAGTTTTAGTAAATCAACCCATAGCAACTGGTTTGATGTCTTTGGATAGGTATGTATAGTCTCTGCTGAATGGGTGTTACTGCAGTGATGTACTGACTCCTCCAACAGGTCTTTGTAAAGCAAAATTAGAAGACTAGGGATGGTCATGTTACCTCACACCATTTTTAAAATTACTTTGTCATGTGAGAAGTGGGCAGGGTTCCATATTTAGCCTCCTTTTTAACAGGGCCATCTTAATAGCATCATGGGCCCCTGGGCACCTACCAGCCTGTATCAGGTATCTCTGTCTCAGTACCTGCATATGTCAGGCGTCCCCATCACAGATTCCCCTATTTATCAGGCGTCCCATCACGGAGCCCACTATCCATCAGGCCCCCCTATCCATCAGGGAGCCCCCTATCAATCAGGTGTCCCCCATCACAGAGCCCCCCTATCCATCAGGCATCCCCATCAGGGAGCCCCCTATTCATCAGGCGTCCCCATCAGGGAGCCCCCAATCCATCAGGCGTCCCCATCAGGGAGCCCCCTATCCATCAGGCGTCCCCATCAGGGAGCCCCCTATCCATCAGGCGTCCCCATCAGGGAGCCCCCTATCCATCAGGCGTCCCCATCACGGAGGCCCCTATCCATCAGGCGTCCCCATCACGGAGGCCCCTATCCATCAGGCGTCCCCATCACGGAGGCCCCTATCCATCAGGCGTCCCCATCACGGAGCGCCCTATCCATCAGGCGTCCCCATCAGGGAGCGCCCTATCCATCAGGCGTCCCCATCAGGGAGCGCCCTATCCATCAGGCGTCCCCATCAGGGAGCGCCCTATCCATCAGGCGTCCCCATCAGGGAGCCCCCTATCCATCAGGCGTCCCCATCACGGAGGCCCCTATCCATCAGGCGTCCCCATCACGGAGGCCCCTATCCATCAGGCGTCCCCATCACGGAGGCCCCTATCCATCAGGCGTCCCCATCACGGAGGCCCCTATCCATCAGGCGTCCCCATCACGGAGGCCCCTATCCATCAGGCGTCCCCATCACAGAGGCCCCTATCCATCAGGCGTCCCCATCACAGAGGCCCCTATCCATCAGGCGTCCCCATCACAGAGGCCCCTATCCATCAGGCATCCCCATCATGGCTGAGACAGAGAGGCAGGCTGATGACATCATGATCAGCCAATCAGAGGAAGATGTGTATTGATTCATGGAATACAGAGCTTACCATGATTGGTTGAGCAGTGCTCAGCCTGACTTTGTTGTGATGTGGGTGTGAAATGGGATCTCCACGTCCCACTGCTGGAATACAGTGCTGTATACTGTATGTAGCTGAGGCTACATACCATTCATACAGCACATCCTGTTGATGCAGTAAATTGTTGGCTTGGGACAGCTTACTCCACAAACTATTTAAAGGACATTAAATGCAGAGTTAGACTTTTGTGCCAATAGCGGTCCCCAGCAGGCACTTGCTACAGCACCCACCTCTTCCAAAGGAATCTGTGATGGGAATATTTTACTAGAATTAGTGCCGTGTAAATTTTCAGTGCTGTTTATAAATGTCTGTAACCCTCCATTCAGAACAAGCCTGACTTTGAAGTTGTGCGACTTATGCAGGCTACAGCTGGGTCGTTTGTCGGCCGCAAAACTGGTCGTTCTGTTGCCACCAATGCTTACGAAAATCGGCCATTTTTTGTAGATTTTCCAGCATGACCGATAAAAGAAACGAGAAGGAACTGCAAAAATTGGCCAACGACATTGCCCACTAACAGTGCGAAGATTTATTTTTTTTTCAGATGAAAATTCAGCCGATAAACGACCCATCTATGGCCTGCATTAGACTCCATGTACACTGCAGGAGCTGTTCAGCATTTTTCAGCAGCCCCTGAACTCTCCCTAATGTATTCCTATGTGTCCATGTACACAGAGTCCTTTACAGGCGTTATTTTTGAATGCACCAAACTTGTGTTCAGGAGTAGATTTTATCAGCGTTTTAAATGCCAAACGCTTGTAAACGCGGCTAACCGCGTTTATAAGCATTTGGAAATTTTTATTTTTTTAGCTCTTTCATTCCAGATGCTGTCCAGAGCCTTTTTTCATCATGAATAATGCATGCAAAGCGTTTTCCCGGTACTCAAATGGACCCGGTACACCATACTTTGAGGTTTTGCATGAAAGAAAATCTATGTTACACTGCTGCAACAATTTCTGCACAGAAATGAGCCGGAACACATCCAAACACCACAAAAAAAATACAGCTAATCTCAACACATACTGCCCTCTGTGCTTCTGCTCCATGTCTGAAATAGTTAATTATTTACTGTTTTTCAGTGCTTTCTGGAAGGTCTCCTGAGGTCATCTTTAAAAAATGCGCATAAACGCGGTATGCAAATACAGCTAAACAGACATTTTTTAACCTACGTTTTCCAACAGTCCGTTTCCATTGTTCAGAAGTGTCCCGTGTACATGGAGCCTTACAGTGAAGTCACACGATTTCACAGTCGGGGGATCCGCCAATTTCAGGTGCGATTTGCAAGACATCTGATACAGATGTCTATGTAAATCACACAAAAAGTAGTACATGTACTACGTTTGAAATTGGTGGGACTCCGACCAAGTCGGAACCGCACCGATATGACCGCTCCAATAGGGTGCTACTTGGCATACAATTTGCAAATCGCATGCCGAGTTGCATCCCGTGTGAACCAGGGCTAAGTGTGGCATTGTGCTTCCCGTTGTTGTCCCAGTTTTTTCTGTCAGACCTTTCCTGTGGCAGCAGTCAGACTGGCCTGTGCACACTGTACAGAAGACAATCTTCGCCATGTGTTTTGTTTTAAAAATACGTTTCTATCTCTTGGTCCGATACGTGTATGCGCAGTTCAGTGGGACTACAGCTGGTTTTGCTTACAAAAAAGAATGGACAGCAGCAGTGTTGATGACCTTGCAGAAGCATTTTGGGTAATGGGTGTGCTCTGTCTTTCCAGGAGTACTTTTTCAGAAGAGTGGAAGAAAAAAGTGCAGGACCTGTTGGAACTTCCACCACGCCAAAAGCTCCCACTACTTCACACAAGATATGATGGTTGCCCAGATTATAATGACTGTTGAATGGACATGTGTACACTGCCTGCTCTGGGTGACCGGTCCTGTCTACTGCACCACCTATGCTTAGACTGTATATAACAGTGGGAGGACTACCCACAGAAGAGGATGGCGATCTGATGCACTCGGCTTAACCCTGCTCATCAAAATTATTGCTCTATTTTTACTGGTTATGGTTCTTTACTGATGAAGATAATTTAAGGTTTGGTTAATAAAGACCATTTTTTTTTTCTTCTATGAAATCTATACTTGGCGTAACTGTTCCAATACGGGGGGGGGGGGGGGGGGGCGGCACTAATAGCAGCATTTCTTTGACTGCACCAGATCTGTGCACCTGCTACCATACATAGACTGCTGAATTCCCACTTTCCCTGGTGGTTCTGTTCATCCAGGCACTCCAGTACCTGAGGCTGAGATAAAAAAAAAAAAAAAAAAATTGTAGGCAGGCTCTTTGTTGCAGAAGAGGTGTTTCTTCTACCAATAAATTACACCTACCTGGCTGTGTTGTGCCCTGTAAAATGTACATGGAGATCAACAGCTGTTTACATTCCAGCATGGCGCTCGTGGGCCGGGCTGACTGCACTCGTGGGCTGGCACAGAAGTGACACTATGCCTCTCCAACCACTCAAGATGGCTAAAGACCGGCACCTGGAACAGGCCAGAGACGATGCCAGCATGGCGCCTTGCAGACTTCAGGCCATTGGAACTAAAGTTAGTTAGAACAAGTATCGCAGGCCACGTGTACTTCAATGGTTCCATCCTCGTCCTGTTAATGACTTCCAACTACTGGGGAAAACCAGGAGGCTAGTTTTTTTTTAACAGGAGCTCAGCAGTGGCAGCCTGTTTTTTTTTTCTTTCTTTAAAGTGATTGTAAATGTATTTTTTTTTTCTTATTAAAATAACAAACATGTTATACTTACCTGCTGTGTGCGGTGGTTTTGCACAGAGCAGCCCCAATCCTCCTCGGGTCTTCCGCCAGTGCTACTTGCCCCTCCCACCAATTGTCCCCACAGCAAGCAATTTGCTATAGGGGCTCCCAAGCCACTACTGTGTCCAGTCACACAAAGCCACCCCCAACTCTTTCCTCGTTGGCTCACTGTGATTGACAGTAACAGGAGGCAGAGAGACCCGGGACAGGCAAGGCTCACGTGCAAATCATGGCATTGGGTTCAGGCAAGTATAGGGGGTGGCTGAAGGGGGAGCTGCACACTTTTTTTTTTTTTTATTTCTTTGTCATCTTCATGCCTTACAACCACTTAAGGGTTGTAATATTTTCTCTAAAGCACTTCTATGGTCAAAACTTATATAAATCTCCACCTTACATATCAATTTTCTAGCCTAAATCTGAACAATACTGAATTTTGTAAACTTACTTTGTGGAGATTTACTTCCTTGAATTCTGTGATGTGTAGTCACTGCGCCCTGCGAGTAGTAACTGCTGCGCCACCCATTTCAGAGCCCACCTGCTGGGCTAGGAGGTGGAGTCAGTATAGGAATCAATGCTTGCAGGTAGCAAGGTACGATGGGATACATAGTCCGTAAAAACAGTAAACATCAGAGAAGCAGCAATGCATGCATTGAATGCAGGAATTGTAAAGAGACCACTAGCAGACAGACAGCAATCACACTGTAAATTTTTTTTAAGATTGTATCATTATAAAACATCATATTTGTTACTATTACAATGCTGATCTAAAATGAATGCATATTCTGTGACTATGGATCTCCTTTAACCACCCAAGTCCCTGGTGCAATTTTAAAGGGGCACACAGGGACAGCAGGGGTTTGTCCCGGCTCCATTTTAAAATGGCACTTGGACTTGGTGACTCCTGTGGGTGCCAGCAGCCTTTAAAACTGGAACCTTCTGGCATCCATAAAAGGTATAATGTATGGAACCTGGACAAGCTGGCTGTACCTTTCTTTTCCTGTGAAAGTCACATCTCCCATTTGCACAGGCAGGACAGGGGCATATTAGCAAGAAATTCTCCCCATAGGGGTCACAGACAGAAAAAAAAAAAAAATATATATATACACTGTATATCTCTTTCACACCTCCACTGAAATGTTTAGAAGTAGAAACCTCACCGCTTTTCTGGAGCTTAAGTGGTAGTAAAGTCTTGCTCATATTTTAAAAAAAAAAATGGGCCTCCCTGCAGGTTTGTCATAATGTATGACCGTGAACTGCATACCAGTACATTATGACAGACTTCCCTACAACCAGAGCCATCCAGGGCTGTCACAGCTCTCCCCGGAGCTTCCATATTCACCTGGTCTTCTTTACAAATCTTCTGCCAGGCCATGGTGACATCACTCCTATACATGTGCACAGGAGTCACAGAGCCATAAATGTGGTCTGAGCTGTGCATGAGCAGTTCAGATCATGTAACTTGTTGCCAGGTAGGGGGGTATATACAGTGGGTATTTATTGAACATATCACCATTTTTCTGAGTAAATATATTTCTAAAAGGTATAGTATTAAATCAAATGGGGCACCACTCTAAAACCAAAAAAAACCCCTCTAAAACCAAAAAAAGCTCTAAAACCAAAAATAAAAAGTAAACAAACAAAAAAAACAAAAAAAGCTGCTACCCATTTTTTTAAATAAATACCAATCGGTGAAAAACATATCACAAATACACCAAAGTGCTAATATCGTTAAATGCTAAACATTTATCTAAATAATAGCCAAGAAATACATCAACAGGTTTCATAAAATGAAAGGTGTCCGTAAATAGCAGTCCATCCACTGATTTTTTTTTCATCCACTTGTGTGCCCGACACCTGTGTGATTTCCACTTGCTGCTGATTCACCACCATGTGCATTAAAATTAAATGCTTACCAGATCCATAATAGTTCATGCAAATCCCAAAATCTAGAAGGAAGCAAATGCCACCAGGACCTTTTTCCGCATGAACCAGTATATCAATACACACACACACACTCAAAAACCAAAGATGCTTCCCATAGTATAGCAAATTTTATTAAGTGTGCAAAAGTTAAATGATAAAAATACACTCACATTTTAAAGTGCCACTCCCGGGACTTACACAGCAGTGTGGCTGGCCGTACTGCCGCTCCAACAATCAGCCGGAGTACACTCCACAGGCTGAAACCAAGCCACTGGAAGTGATGTATTCAGGGCCCAGATATGAGGGGTGAGCACCTAAGGGTGCTATTGACATGACATTTTCACCACATCTCTGTAATAATCCATACATATAAAGAAACCAAAACAAAGTCTGAAGTTAAGTTATGTGTAATAAAATGGAATGACACAGGGAAAAAGTATTGAACACATGTACACACATTGAACAGTTGAATTAGTGCAGCGCCGAGTAGCAAAAAGAGGCCTGGTCATTAAGGGGGGTAAATCCTCAGGAGGGCAAGTGGTTAAAGTTTGCTGCACAACATTTAGACATCCCTGTGAAATACTGGGAGAACATAGTCTGGTCAGATGAGACCAAAATTGAACTCTTTGGATGCCATAATACACACGTTTG
Organism: Staurois parvus; assembly: GCF_062004578.1. Lineage (NCBI taxonomy): Eukaryota > Metazoa > Chordata > Amphibia > Anura > Ranidae > Staurois > Staurois parvus. The sequence goes on along the minus strand of NW_028318696.1, from coordinate 1,230,961 downwards.
GAGGTCAAATGGCACTGCACATCACTCCACAAACACCCCAATACCAACAGTGAAGACTGGAGGTGGGAACATCATGGTGTGGGGCTTTTTCAGCATACGGTACTGACAAACTTCGTATCATTGAAGAAAGGATGGATGGAAAAATGTACCAAGACATTCTTGATAAAAATCTGCTGCCATCTACCAGGATGATGAAGATGAAGCGAGAGTGGACATTTCAGCAAGACAATGATCCAAGGTCGCTCTCAATTGGTTTCAAAGAAAGAAAATAAAGCTGCTAGAATGGCCCAGCCAATCACCAGAACTAAAGATCAAAGTTCATAGAAAAGGGCCACAGAACCTTCAAGATTTGAAGGCTGAGTGGAAGAATGGGCCAAATCACACCTGAGCAATGCATGCAACTAGTTTCTCCATACAGGAGGTGTCTTGAAGCTGTCATTACCAACAAAAGATTTTGTAAGCATTAAACAAATTTCAGTGAACGTATTCAATACTTTTTCCCTGTGTCATTCCCTTTTACTACACAACAATTTCTGAACGTATTTGTTTGCTTTCTTTGCTTCTTGGGGCAGCACAGTGGCTAAATGGTTAGCATCTCCGCCTGGCAGTACTCGGGTCGCTGGTTCGAATCCCAACCATGGCACCACCTGCCTGGAGTTTGCATGTTCTCCCTGTGACTGCATGGGTTTCCTCCCACACGCCAAAGACATGCTGGTAGGTTAATTGGCTCCTGTCTAAATTGTCCCTAGTAGGTGTATGTATGAATGTGAGTTAGGGACCTTAGATTGTACGCCCCTTGAGGGTTAGGGACTGATGTGAATGATATATATATATATATATATATATATATATATATATATAGTGCTGCGTAAATTGACGGCGCTATATAAGCACCTGAAATAAATAATGTATGGATTGTGTGGGTTTTTACCACCATGGAGAAAATTACATGTCAATAGCACCTTTAGAAAGATATTTACCGAGAAAACCGGTGACGTGTTCAATACTCAACCCAGAGTGTGTATTTACAAAAAAAAAAAAAACATTGCCTGCCTGTCAATAGTTTTTGCTATTCTTGACTTTACTACCCCTTTAATATGTATGTAAACCCTAACAACACATTCCTGGTACCATTGCAAGTATTTTGTTATATTTAATAAACGTAACATCTGTCAGAAATTCAGAGCTGTCCCATGTCCTCTGCACACTTCTTGTGGTGGAAAATAACTAGGACGACTTTTTCAGCTTTCGACAAAATAGTTAGAATGCATGGTGTAGAGATATAAGTGGTTGGTGTCAGCCCTGCCCAGTGCCTTTTGCTAAAATACTCAGTACACATCAGGACATAGGAGCTGCATGCATTTCTGGCAGATAAACAGGTATTTTTCTGTACGCAAAGAGCCTTTAAAAGGCTGGGGGGATATGCATTTACATTCAGCATTTTCCCCTTTTGAGAAGTGACAGCAAACTGTTCAGAGCCCTGAGCCTGCATTTCTGAATGTTATCATAACATGCAGCCAAACACATTCTGACACGGTGGGATTACACATGGGCACGTCAGAACTACCTGATAGACTCTAAGGGCAATGTAACACAGTTTAGATGTCACCTCTGAAAAGGACAACAGACCAGTGAAAAATACATTAAATGATAAAAGGTGAAGAGGGGGTCCACTGCTGATCTCTCAGCACATTTCCTTGGAAGAAAACATAAAAAAAAAATACAAAGCTGGCCAACATAAAAGAACACAAATCACAAAGGATATGTTTACTATATATGTTAGTGGTGCACCGAAATGAGAATACTGGTGCCGAAACCAAAAATTCAGAATGCACTTAGCCGAAAACTGAAATGCGCAGTTTTTAAAAATGAATATTTTTTGGAAAAAAATACACAGATTAGAAAAAACCAACATATACCCTAGTTTTTGTAAAGTATGAAAGAGGATGTTACGTCGAGTAAATAGGTACCCAACATGTCACGCTTTAAAATTGCGGACGCTCGTGGAATGGCGTGAAACTGCGGCATTTACAAATCTCCATGAGTGATGCTTTAAAAAGGTCTACAGGTTAGCAGTGTGACGTTACAGAGGAGGTCTAGTGTGAGAATTATTGCTCTTGCTCTGATGTTTGTGGCAATACCTCACGTGGGTTTGAACACCATTTACATATGTGGGCATGGCCTACATATGCGTTCACCACTACATGCAAGCACGGGGAGACGGGGGCACTTTTTTAATTTTTTGTACTGTCCCTTTCAAAAAAATTTTTAAAGTTTAATCACCTTTATTCCTATCACACGGAATGCATGCATCCCATGTGATAGAAATAATTAGTGACAGGTCCTCTTTATGGAGAGATATGGGGTCAATAAGACCCCACATCTCTCCTCTGCAATGTAAAGCATTAGATCCAAAAAAAAAAAAAAAAGGCCAGAACGGGAAGTGAGATCGCTCCAGTCCTCCAAGGGCATAGAGATGAGTGGTGGCCATCTTTCCTTCACTCATCTCTATGCCCAGCGCTGACATCGATGGTTTCTCAGGTAAGGCGAGGGGCGGTGTTTTTTCAGCACCTGTATTGGTGCTTTTTTTGGGATGTTTTGGCCAACGAAATTTCAGTGCATCCCTAAAATATATAAATGTGTGTGTAAATAAATAAAAAGCCCACCCTCACAGGAACACAGATGCCTTCTTCAGGGTTCACATCCATGGACCGAAGTTTTCTGTACCTGTGTAGCAAGTGTCACAAGACCTGATTAAAGGCACAGCCCCATTCATGCCTGCGGCTGAGTTCAGCCAATTCCACCCAATGAGCACCACACGACTCATCAAATTCCAATTGAAGAAGGTGGGTGGAAAATTGTCAGCCAAACAGCAATTGCCACCAATCAGATGCAGTCATTGTTCAGAGAGCCACTGGTGGCAGCTGTGTAAATACAATGGCAGGCACTTGAGAAAGGAAATCAATGCATCTATGGTAGGCCTTGCTGTGCCCATAGAGCTAGAGAAGTGTAAATAATGGAAAAAACAATCTGGTAGTGAATAGCTGCCATTGCAGATCTCCAAAGTTTTCCATATCGCAATCTTTGGCTTCCATACCGAGACACTGCTCTGGTGCAAACCTGCAGATTACAAAGCTGGAGCTCCACAGATTTGTTGCAGGTGAAGCAGAAACAGGCAGCTAGGCAACTGGTATTTTTACAGGCAAGACCAACAATGGCAGCCTCCATCTTACCTCAATACAGATGTCCTTGAATATGAATTCTCGGTAAGCCACAAATTTCTTAAAAGTCTAACTAAAAAGGCAAAAAACTCTTTTTTCATTGTTGGATAGAGGTGGAGGGTTCTAGCCCCAGTCAGGTTGGTTTTTGGCCATCTGTGTCCCATTGGGGAATTTCCTTTCACTTCCTGTCCGATAGACAAAACAGGAAGTGAGAGAGAACACCTTCCTTCAAAATGAGGGAATTCCAGCTGCCAACAGATCTAGTATCTCCATATATCTATACCTATAATTTTTTTTTTTTTTTTTAAAGTGCTCTTAAACTATTTCCTCACTTTTTCAAACTTAAAAATGTAAATATTTTAACCTTATCAAAAGGGCCACAACATTCTATAAATCTATATATATGAGGAAATGTTACTCAGGACCCACATTCAAATGTCTAGATCAGCCATTCTCAACCAGTGGACCTTCAGAGGTTGAGCTGTGGCTCCCATCTGCCGGTGTCGGCCTATCTCCAGAGCCAACACCAAGTGGCAGGTCAATCCACATGACACCAATGACCTTAGGTCATTCTGCCCATTGACCACCAGTGGAAGGGGCATTTTCATGCGGAGCACCAATGAATTGATTTAAAAGTATAACTAAAGGCAAAACCTTTTTTTTTTTTTAAGTTTTGGATAGATGGGAGATGGATTAGATCACCTGTCAGTTTTTATTGCTGTGTCCCCATTAGGGAGATTCACCCTCCTTATTTGTCCTATTTACCATTATCATGGAAAGTAAACAAAAATCTAAAATTAAGGGTTGTCCCCTCAAAAGTAACAGAGGGGAATTCTTCCAATGGGGACACTATTTTTTAGTGACCTGGGGGTCCCCAAGGAAGTCCAATAATTTTCAGAGATTTCCTTTCACATCCTGTTTGGCTATGGGACAGGAAGGGAAGGGAAATTTCCTCAATGGGACACAGATGATTAGAACCCTCCCTTACTCTATCCAAAATGAAAAAAGTCTACAGTTCTACTTTAAGTAGAAGTTCCTCAAGACCTGAAAATATTTGGGGGGAAATGGTTAAGACTAGCCTAGACATTTGGTCACGGCCTCTCTGGTGAAGCACGAGGCTGGCATTCGGATTTGTTTGCTCCTCCTTTTCACCAAAGAGCACAAGATCAAACGCCTAGGGTTCTAGTTACATCAAAACACCGGAGGCAGCAGGTGTTTTGAAATCGGTATTTCTGCCCTTCTGTTCTTCATCCAAGCAACAGGGGGGGGGGGGGGGGGTTGGGGGGGATTCTCCAAGTTTAGTAAATGACCCCCGGTGTTCAATCTAAACAGATGTTCACATAAAAGGCATATAATAATAAGATAACTAGTAGCAATGCTAGTTTAATTCTAGCTATATCATGACCAGGACAAATGAGAATCTTTAGACATCCCCTCCCTCCTAGATTGTAAGCTCCAAGGAGCAGGTCCTCCTTGGCTGACCTGTATTGTTGCTGTATTGTCTCCCATTATATTGTAAAGTGCTGAGCAAACTGTTGGCGCTATATAAATCCTGTATAATAATAAAAACACCATGTACCAAAACAACCAAGAACACGACACCTGAAAAAAAAAAATCCCTCCCAACTTTATTGAACACTACAGGCAGAGTTAAGAACAGCAGCTGTGTTAGCAATGGTTTCCTATGCGTCTTTCGACATTACCTCTGAAAATCCATCTTAAAAACGACAGTCTGCCATCAGAGGACAGAGACAAAATGAGAGGTTACTAAGAACGGGATCTTTGCATGGCAAAATTTAATTCCTTTGGGGAAGGGGCCAAAAAACAAAACAAAACAAAAAAAAAAAAAAAAAAACAGAAGAAAAAAAACAAAAACAAAAAACCTAATTGGAGGAGGGCAATGAAAAAAATTCTAAGCAGAGAGTTAAAAGGGAGCGCTAGTATAGCCACATAGCCCTAATACTATAGGAAATCTCTGCAGAGAGCGAGCATTTCAAAATGAAAAATGATAAAAAGGACGGACACATTCAGAACATGCTCTAACCACTTTGCAAGAAAGCGATATTAAAAAAACAAAAAAAAAACAAAAAAACAAAACAAAAAAAAAAACAAAAACCAGAGGTAGGAGAATGGGAGATGTTGAGGAGATAAAGTCCAGCTTAACGGAATCTGACAACAACACAGACTGTCCGAGTCCAGCAAATTATTCACATTTACATCTGCACATCCTAGCCCTCCATCTGTGGATATGCAACAGAGTCCAGCCACCTGCACAGTAAAAAAAAAAGAAAAAAAAAAAAAAACGAACAGGTACCACCCGGCCACCACCTCTGGAGAGCCAGGCATGGCTTAGTGCTTTGTACATTAAACTGAGCTTACAGTTTACGATTTTCTCTTCAATATCCATTCCCGACCAGCTAACGGTCGTCCAGCATTTGATAATCCAGCGGCCTCTGTTTTTCTGCAACCTCACCGATACCCAGCCTTTAGGAAACGGAACACAGGGGAGACTTAAAGGCCGCAGAGGGTTAAGTCACCTGTAATAGATGTGTTTTTGAGAACTGTCAAATGTGTTCAAAATACTGACTTCTTCAGGATCAGGCAACTGCCCTGTCTGCTGAGGAGGACAAGTGGCAGCACGCCGGTGACGGCACTATTCCATCTAAATAGCTGAATTGGCATTATCTCAAACAGAAACCCAAACAGCAAAGCAGAGCCCTTGTAGCTAGGAAGGGGAGGGTGGCCATAATCGGGGAAGGTAGAAAAGCCCCTTGATCTGATATTTCTCTCTCTGAAAAGGATTGGTACACACTCCCTGGTCTAGTCTAAACATTTGTGATAGGTGAGGTCTCTACATCAGTAATTCAGGATAAAAGGACATGGATGATAAATTTACATTACATTCAAAACTTGCATTTCATATTTCTTAGAATAAAAAAAAAAAAAAAAAAAATTAAAAAAGATGACTTTATAAATAACTTACACATACCTGTCACCTTTGCACACAGAGGCAGCCTATTTAAAGCTTAATTACATTTGTTTGTTTTTTTACATTACTGGTATTGCAGGCAGAGCAGCAAAATGACTGGCACTGGATAAAGTACTCATTGGCTATATATATATATATATATATATATATATATATATATATATATATATATATATATATATAGCACAGTTGTGCCTATACAGGCCTCTTAAAGTCCAACTCCAGCCCAAAACCAATTTTGTTTCTTCTTGTAGACTTTAGCAGAGTCAATGCTTCTGTCCAGCTTGTATTGCTGCCTGTGACTCCTTTAGGGAATGTGCTGCTGTTGCGGGGGCAAGAAGTTACAAGTAATCGGGACTGGCTGTCAGCGAACCAGGAAGCCGCCAACAACGATCACCTGTCAGAGGTTCTAACCATTTCCCGTTTCACCGAGAACACGGTTTTGTTGCAGTCTGTGACCCCTCTGGAGAAATTTCAAATTGCTTCCTGTCCCGAGAGGAGCCATTCTCTCTGAGGACACAGACTGGAAGTTTAATCTCACTTTCTGCCACTGTGACAGCAGGACAAGAAATTAGGTGGTTGTTGTCACCGAAACAGGAAGACACAGACAGCAATTACATGACTGAGGCCCTAAAGCAAGCCATATATTAAGCTATTTTCTTTCCTGCAACCCTGGGTCACAGGAAAGAAAACTGCTCAATTCCCCCCATCAACACATTCAGTGTTGATGGGGGAATCTCTCACGCGGAGATTTTGTATTCTGACAGTGAGAGGTTTCCCAGTCTGATCGATGCTGGCTGCTATAGCTGCCAGCAGTGAACGAATGAAAAAGACAGGTTGATTGTACTGTAGTCAAATTGATTGACTTCAGCACAATGAAATGGCCCATACATCGATTGAACTTCAGCCGGTCCCTGCCGAATTTCCATTCATCTATGGCAGGGGTGTCAAACTGGCGTCCCTCCAGCTGTTGAGAAACTACAAATCCCATCATGCCTCTGCCTTTGAAAGTCACGCTTGTAATTATTCCTTCTGTACTGAAATGTATTGTAATTGTACTGTCTCCCCAAACTGTTGGCGCTATATAAATCCTGTATAATAATAATAATGTCAATCTTGCAATGCCTCATGGGACTTGTAGTTTGGCAACAGCTGGAGGGCCGCCAGTTTGACACCCTTGCTCTATGGCCAGGCTTAAGCCTTTATTTACCAAAACAGTAATTTGTCGCAGTCTGCGACCTCTCAAGAGATTTAAAATTGCTTCCTGTTCTCAGAGGAAGTGGGAAACAATCTCTGAATAGGGAGGCAGAATGCAGGAAAAAAAAAAAACCAAAAAAAAACCTGAGAGGTTCTCTCTCTATGTATACTTTTTTGCAGGAGTTGGGCTTTATGTGTTCAATGGAATATGCCCAGCTTGCTTGCTACCAAGGAGTAATCTACAGTTGATGCGAAGCTGGCAGACCGCAGGCCATTGCATCCACAGTTCCTCCATAACTAAACATATTCCACCGTCTATATGGGTTCATTCTGAGAGCCAATAAAAGCATAAAGGTACAAGACAGATGCAATTTTGCTGCCCGATGCTACAACACCATGTGCAATAGAACGATTAATTCATTGTATTACTTCAAAAGGAAGGTGACATCACTCTGGCCATATGACAGCTTTCCATCCAGTGCAAATCCCAGCATGCCAATTCTCAGCTGAGCTCACCACTAAGACAGCTCAATCAAGTGGGAGCCGACAGGGTATTACATTGCACGTTATACAGATTCCTTGCAGACTAGTCTCCAGCCATGACTTCGCTGGTATAGAAAGCTCTCATGTGAACTCATCCTGAAAGCAAACCTGTGCTGTAAGATACACAGGCTGCAACTGCTGACCTCTCCTTGGGAAAATGCAAACTGCTTGATTGTCGTGTTAACACAAATGTATTAATATGGAATCATTGTTCTGGGTGAAAGTTTGTCCTAGATTACTCTATGAACACTAAACAACCAGGTATAGCACCCTGTCTGAATTTTGTGTGTGCTCCAATTGTCCCGAAATCAGCATTTACCAGTGACACCATGTGCCATCGACCTCGTCACTGTGAAATGCTTTGCCTGTGCTCTGATGCTGTGAGCGCAGACAGAAGTCACACATGGATCCGTGCATTTATCATATGTTACATGACTGTTTAATGTTTAGAAGAGGAATTCTAGGCTGAATTTACCTTCTTCCTTCACTTACTATTTTGTTTGTTTCAGGTCAGTGGAAAAATGATTGAAGCCAAAGAATCCATGTAACAGCTAGGCTTTCAGCAAGTTCAGAGGTCAGCAATGACAGCCTATATATTTCTAAGTCCAGGTTTCCTTTAGATAAATCTGTAGTACAAAGCATAAAATGTAAAGAAACACTTTGGGGGAGATTTTCGAAAACTGGAGCGTGCAAAATCTGATACAGCTCTGCATAGAAACCAGCTTCCAGGTTTTATTGTTAACCCCTTGGCGCCGGCGCCTCCCGGCCCTTTAAGGGTTTCAGAAGCTGGGAGGGGTTTTAAGGTCATGTGACTGCCGTGATTTGCAGTCACATGATCGGGAAAGGTCCTGATCGAAAGAGGAGATCGGGACCTTTCCGTGAGTACCGGACATGTATGCTGTGAGCACGCTCTCAGCACATATGTTTTTTTGTTAATTGCACGCAAATGTGCGGCCGCTTGGCATCAAGGCCCAGACGTCAGGAGGCAGCACATTTGAGTGCGGCCGGCGTGAAGAGGTTAAAGTTCACCTTTTGTAACATGTTACACTCATATTTAGGGTGTAACATGTTACACATGCACCAGCCATGAACCCCACATATCTCCATTTTTACAGCTACCGGGGATCTTCTCCACCCGCTGGCTGTCACACTCTAAAAAAACAACAAAAAAAACGTTTTTCATTCACAGTATAGTTGAGCGCTCTAGTTAGTTCATTGAGCTTCTTGTCATTGTGTACCTGTCAGCCCATATTGGAGATACAGGCAGACAGCCACACAGACAGTCTTCAGGGCCGTGGCTTTACACCTATGATCTGCTGATAGTGGGTGCAATGCTTTACAGGATCCCAACTAAAAAAAAAAAATGCCTATTTTTTTTTACTTGCACAAAAAGGGCATTTATTATTTTTTTTGTAAAGGTGAACTTATCCTTTAAAGCTTAACTGAACAAGCTGAAGTGCTCCAGTTTTAGTAAATTCCCCCTCATTGAAAGGAAAAGGTATAGCAGCATTTAACTTTTTAAGGTGGTTTGTAATAAGAAGATACCTCTCCCGGGAGCACAGCCACTACATGTTCTGTATCTGTGGAAATTCCGGTCAGCCCCTACCTACAAATCTCACCAGAGCTCCTTATTGCACAGTAAGAGGACATGAGCCGTCCCAAGCATGCAGGAGATTTGCAGTGCTGCTTTAACTGTGTTAGCATGAAAATACCAGAGAAAGGCCGGCTCGTATTGTAGTTTTAAACATGGGCTGCATAGGGGACACAGTGGACTCTCAGCACTGGAGAGCGTGTATATGTGCAGAGAGATTAGAGTTCAATCAGATGGCTGCTACCTTTACTACAGAAGCTGCATCTAACCCGACCTGTGTGCAGGCAGCCTATAGTGGTTCATGGAGATGCAGCAGCTGCACAGACACAGTCACATGTCAACACATGATCAGTGTGAAGGAGCGGCTGCACAGCTCCAAACACACGATGTTGGGACCGTGCAATCACTCCTGCAGGGCTGTCAAATTTTGACATGCGGCCAATGCACCTGCATCCACCTCTATAGCCTGCCTGCACACAGCCCAGAGCGGATGTAGGCGCAGTAACAAAGCATGTGCGCAGGACAGGTGCCAGCACCTGTCTGAACGACCCCTAGAGAGCACCAAAACCAACTGCTAGAAATGTGCAAAATCTATTTAAAGTAGTACTTCCAGGGACACTGAACTATTTATACACCCTTAACAAGCAGAAAATAAAATACAAAGCCCAACTGAACTTTCAGTTTCAACCAGTTACAAACATTCCAGGCTCATCACAAAAAAAGTCCTAACACTTTGTTTTCTTCAGAAAGCAGCCGCAATGTCAGCAGAAAAGCAAATTCCCTGCTAGCATGCTACAGAGAAGGACCCTTGCTCTCTTCAGAGGTCTGATGTGTACTTTGGTGCATCAGAGCAGTCACTGCGCCCACCCAGAGAGACCACTGCCCCCACCCAGAGAGACCACTGCCCCCATCCAGAGAGACCACTGCCCCCACCCAGAGAGACCACTGCCCCCACCCAGAGAGACCACTGCGCCCACCCAGAGAGACCACTGCGCCCACCCAGAGAGACCACTGCGCCCACCCAGAGAGACCACTGCGCCCACCCAGAGAGACCACTGCGCCCACCCAGAGAGACCACTGCGCCCACCCAGAGAGCAAGGCTCCTTCTCTGCAGCATGCTGGCGGGAAACAGGTTTTTTTACTCTGGTTGTGACTAATTTTTTAAAGAAAACAGACGCCTTTTATTTTGATGCACTTAGACTGTATTTAGCAAATTGAATGGAAAGCTCATGTGGACTTAAGGGCTGTTTCACATATAGTGCCGTGAGAGGCGTTTTACTGCATAATAAAATGCCTGTCACTGCAAGGACACACAGAAAACAATTGTTTCCTGTGTGTCCCATTCGCATTGCAATGCAGCCCAGTGCTGCGCTGCAGTGTGCTGTGATAAAATACAGAAATGCTGCCTTTTATCACTGTACAGAATCGCATGGCGCTGCTGTACAGTGCCATGAATGAAGTGTGTTTTGTACACTTCAAATAAAGTTTGCCAGAAAAAAAAAAAAAAAAAAAAGGAGCTGTGTGATGCATTGTGATGCATTGAATTGTGCACTACACTGCCCCCCCAATGCAGCCAGGATTGGACAGCTGCCAGACAGGTAAATCGCTGTGGCAGCTGTCTGTTCCTGTGTGAACCCAGCCTAGAACAAGCTGTCATGGACCTCTTTAGCGCCAACAGTACAGTTGTTTTACCCTCTTGATGCTGGCTGCACACATATGCGGCAATGTTAAAACAACTTACTGTACTGAGAGCGCACTCCATGCACAATAGCTGGCGGTAATCCATAAGCTCCCAATGCATACTTGTGATCAGGAGCTTTGCAGTTACGTGACCGCTGTGACAGTCAATCACAGCGGTCACATGACCCGAAGGCACGACTCCGCCTCCCAGCTTTTAGACCCCTTAAAGGGCCGGGAGGCAGTCAGCACAAAACGATTAAAGAATATTTACTGTTTGCTAAGAACATGTAAATATTTGCATGTCCAGAGCCTTCCCACACTTTTACTTTAAGGCGTCATGCACAGGGGTGCATTCACCCATACAGCATTAAAACTAGGCATATTTCGGCACTATGGAGCATATAGTCTGCTGGCAGCAGCCTGTCAAAATCAATGTCAGGCTGAAATATACTTCAGTTGTACACATCTGAGCAGGCACCTATGCAAAACGGGGACTTTCTATATTCGGAGCATACGTCCCTGAACCGGTGTGTGCAAAGGAAGCAAATTTCAGCCAGTCGTTGATTCTGACAGGCAGCTGGTTGCTCCTGCGCTTGGGGATGGACTCATTGTAGGCTAGGACCACATCACGAATGTCCTGGAATATGCACACCTTGCTGCCCTCAAAAGACCGGAGAAATCCAAATATACTGAACAGAGAAAGAACAAACAGAGGGCGCACCGGCCTAGTGCATTACCTTAAAAAATGTTTAATAAGAAATAAAAATAGGTATTGTACTCACAGACGACAGTAAAGTCAAAGGCACATCATGAAAGAACAGCTTGGTCAAAACCGCACTATGTGACTGTCCGCATTGGAGAGTGTAGACATCCAATAGGCTAACGCGTTTCATGGCTCTGAGGAAGAGGCAGGTCCTCGAAACGCGTTAGCCTATTGGATGGCTACACTCCCCATTGCGGACTGTCACGTAGCGCGGTTTTGACCAAGCTGTTCTTTCATGATGTGCCTTTGACTTTATGTCGTTTGTGAGTACAATACCTATTTTTATCTTTTATTAAACATGTTTTATGGTAATGCACTAGGCCGGAGCGCCCTCTCTTTGTTCTTTCTCCATTCAGTATATTTGGATCTCCCCGGTTGTATGCACCTCCAGGTGCTGAAATATACCTGTACAGGCAAACGTGCCAGTGTGCATGAGGCCGTCCTGGCACTCCGTAGCCAGACATATCTCCTTCCTTTCAAAGTGTTACTTTGTCTTTTAATACTACAGATAAAATGAAAAAATAAAAAGTGATGTCACCAATTCCTGTTCAAACAACGGATTGCAGTCTTTGACATTAAAAAAATGGCTTCCTCTGCAGTCTGAGGTGACGCAGTACAGCATTTCGCTGACAAAATGTATTTACAATTTTGACGTTTCTCCCAACTCGAAAAAACCTTCAATTTAATTGTACAAGATTAAAAACTGTAATGTCTATATTACAGCAAGAATGACAGGCTCCCTTTTCTTCCAAATTCCCACAACTGATACATAAAGTGAACATGCAAAATGTCTTAACACCAAGGGGCGGAAGGACAGAGACATCGGTTCCAGCGTCCAAACTAAGGACATGGGAAGGAACCACACTTCTGGGGAAGGGGGTGGGGGAGGGGGAGATAGTCAGTTCAGATTTTGCTTCCCAGATAAGACAAGACAGCAGCTGTAAGTAAACAAAAAGAATTCCCTAGCAAGTGATATTTTCACCCCCTTTCCTCGCAGAAACAAGGGCAATATGATTCCTTTGATGAAGCACAGTGCTAATAAAACCTCCTCCTCCGTCACCCGCCCTAATGGTTGTAATACTAATTCACAGCAATGCCCGGGGAAGGGGGCACCCAACAGAACAGTCCACATATGACACCTGTGCAGGCTCAATCCTTGATGCATGATCTGGTTTCCTTGGTAACATAAGCCACTCCCGCCGCTATCATTTTTTTTTTTTTTTTTTTTGGACAATGCTTTTTAGTATTTCTTTAAAAAAAAAAAATGTACAAGTCCATTTTCAAGAAAGCAAAGTGTCTTGCTTTGAGTTATGGTACAAATGGAAGGACAGGGATAACATGGGAAAAACATGGAGCAGAGGAAGGCCGTGAGGATTGGACCGGTGCAAATGTCTGGTAATGGGTTCAGCAGAAAGGGGAGGGGCACAGACACCTTTGCGTCATTTGGTATTCCTGTTGCTGTCAGTTTTGGAGAGAGAGGGGGGACAGGGAAGGGGAGAGAAGAGGGGTTAGGCGGGGCAGGAGCAGCCGAGGTTGCAGGGGAGGAGTGAGCAGTTTTTAGCTCCCATAATGCATTGTGTTGGTGTTGATAGACATGGGAGAAGCCATAGAGATGGCTGGACCACCCATAGTGAACTGGTTGTTGACTGGGTAGTGGCTGGTAACATTGGAACCAGCTTGTCCTGAGGCCGATCCTAGAAGAGAGAAGAGACGAGGAGTTTTTACAATGACTTTTGGAAGGGTTCAACGGCATAGCAGTGCCTAGAGCCAACGCTAAAAGATTGCTGCAGAGACTCACCTTGGACGATGCCTGTACTCATGATGGATCCCATCCTGGAGTGGGTGTGATTAACAATTCCTGTGTTAGCTGAAAGGAAACGGGGGGAGGAGGTGGGAGTGGAAACGGGTGAAGTTAAAGGAAACATCGCCTACACACAATTCTTGGTAGTATTCTAGTATAAGTGAGGGGAATTAGTAAAAAAACAAAATTACAGTTAAAACAAAACAAAATGGTGGTGTTGCCCACAACAGCCAGAATTTACTTGCTATGCACCCACACGAATGTCAGATTGAGACCAGCGGCTGTGTCCAGGGGCAGACTGACAATTTATGGGGCCCCCGGGCAATAGGGGATCATGGGGACCGTGTCCTTGCCCAAACTCAAAAAAGCCTATGAAAAAGGTACCGGGGGCATCTCATGGGGCCCCCTACTGACCACGGGCCCTCAGGCAGTGCCCAAGTTTCCAAATGGTCAGTCCGCCCCTGGCTGTGTCCATGCAGTCACTGCATCCCAACAGACATGGATACGACTGCCTGCACATGGATGTGCGGAATATCTGCATTCCATGTTAAAGACAGACCTTCACGTAGATGTACACCTATGTGAACGACGCCTTCAGGAATCAGCTAAACAACCTGTCATGAACCTAAGAACCATATACTACGGGAAAGGATAAAAAAAACACACACTGGGCCTCATGCATAAAGTGTCTTTGCAGTTCAGCGTTTTTAGGGTAACTTGTTTTGAATTTTTTTTTTCTCAAAGTTTTTTTTTTTTTTTGTATAGCAAATATTTCCTAGATTTGCACCATTTATGAGATCTTCACATCGGCCCCTGCTGTTTGTTATTTTGCATGTGCAGTGCGCTCTGAATTCAGGGTACATCAATACAGAGAGCGATCATAACATGCGTGCGGAAGTGAAGTCACCATGGCCCAACCATTCAAACGACCAGAGAGTGCAAAACCGGAAGGAAGACCAGGTGAAGATGGAAGCAGTGCCCTGCTGAAGGGCTCCCTTTAGGAGGCAAGTCTGTCGTAATGTGCCAGTATGCACTGCTTAGTAGCATATTATAGCATTAACCTGCAGGGGAACATATTTATTTTTAAACGGAGATTACTACTGCTTTAAGCCCTGTGCAGAACTGGATGTGAACTAGGCCGTGGGATACACAAAAAAGCCTGTGGCCCAACAGCGTTTGCCTAAAGAGGAAATAGTTATAAACAAGCATAAAAACGTTTGTTTGCCATTTTGGATACCATTGTGACGGAAGTCACTTTGGGTGAGGGGCCCATGGAACACAGCTCACTTTGGAGAGGTGGGGAGACGCCTGTCTCAGCTCCCCTCATGTGTAAGTCACCCTGTGCCTGTTAGGGGTACAGGGTGACCTGTCCTAATATTGGAGTGGGGGGGCTGGTGATTGTTTTATGCCATGTGGTTGCATCCCATTGTGTGTCTTGCTTTGGAGCAAACTATTATGGGATTTATGTGTGTGTGTATTGGCTTAGTGGGGGGGGGGGGGGGGGGGGGGGTTTCCTGTAGCCCTCCCCCCTGATGGGACTGTCCGCTGGTGTCCGCTGTTGTGTCTCTTGTTACTGGGTGTGGATTGCCCCTCCCTGGGTTATTATGCAGGGAGGGGGGATTGCTCCATTGAATGTATATGTTTTCTATCTGTGTTAAAATAAAGAAGTCTATTTCCTGGTTTTACTTCAAGAGTGGTGTCTGTGGTCGGTGTTCGGACGGGGAAGCAGTATCCAAACGGAAATACCCAAGTGCAGTCGGGGTCCGGTTCCGTTAAAACCATGAAGAAGCGTTAGAACCTCTGCCAGATTTCAATTTCATTTGTGTATCTGTGTATCAGATTTTTTCTTGTCAGATGATAAATATCTTATGTGCCTATGGAGAATTATTTTCTTCCTGTTACAACACCTGTCACCAGAAGAAGGCGCAAGAAATCTCCCTTATTTAGACACAAAAAAAACAGTAAAATTCTGAACACAGGTTTCAATTTTCCTACTCTAGCCTTCTGTAAGTTCACTTGCCAATTTGAAAGCTGTTCTCCAAGACACTTTGATGAATAAGGCTCAATACTGGTGTTAGAGAACATCCCATCCCTTCCCCTCCAAAGGTTCCGGAAGTAAAACCAACAGGTGACTATACTACCCTACTCTATACGCTTGAAGTTGGAAGAACTCTGGCATAATATATGTCCCCCTACAATATTTAAGTATTAGTGTCATGTATTGGTTAAATGAGTCAGTAGACACAGGGATTAGTTGTAAGGGAAGGGATTCTTTGAATGGTTAATGAATGCCTAGTGGTAAGTCGGTATTAAGTGGAGGTTGCCATAATTACTGTAGTCTTTTAATTCATTTCTCTGAAAGTTCTAAAGCTGGTTGATCATACACCGCTGGAATTTCAACCGATTCCTGCTGAACTGGCAAAATTCACTCTGCAGATGGATCTGTTGGTACCACCCGACTCTACAAAACGTAACTAAAAAATTTAAGGAGCTGGGTTGAAAATTTTCATCTGCATGTTGTCTGTATCCTATCAGATGCAATCACTGTTTAGGTATTCAAGCAGCTGAGGGTGGCTGTGGTTGCTTGAATACAAATGCCAACAGTGCAGATTTCTCCTTTAGCACAGATTGAGGAATCTATAAATTTTCTCTAGTTCAGCCTGCAAATCTAAAAGACCAGCTTATAAATCCAGCTACATTCTTTCCTGCACACTATGCAACAATGATACACACAAGGTGGGGGTGGGAAGTTGGAGTTGACCGACAAGAAATTCGGCTGCCTACAGCTGGAAAGCTGGATTGGTGGCTCCTGAGTCTTGGTTCCCACTAGTGCGGTTCTGCAGGCCGCAGCCACTCATTTAAATGGACTGCTGTGCCTCGCAAACCGCAGGGAAAAAGTCCCTGTACCTTTCCAGAAATTGCAGCCCGCACTGGGAACCGCACTACAGTGCGGTTGCATTTTCCAGTGCGTGCCATTAAGATTAATGGGGCCCAGAGTGTTGTTTGGGGGTGGTTGCAGCTGTGGGATGAAGTGTGGGTCCCGCAGAGGTGGTTGCAGTTGTGGGATGAAGTGTGGTGTCCCACAGAGGCTTCCATCCACACTAGTGTGAACTGAGGCTGGAGGCTTGCATTTCAATGCGACTGAAATATTGCAAGTTTGCTACTCACAGAGACCAGATTTAGAATTTGGAAAATAAAAACCATGATTCTATGTAATAAATATAGACTAAAGCTGGCCATAGATTTTTCATTTTCTTCGTTCAGCTAGCTTGTTGAATGGGGGGGGGGGGGGGGGGCAGAAGAGCAAATTGAAAGGATGGAGGAATCCCCCTGCCAGGACACTGTATTGTCAAAATTTACTGATCAGCAGCAGCAGCCACTGATTAGTAAAAAGTTCACCAGCTTGTCTAATAGACTTCTGATGAACAGGGATGGCTGAATTTCGTTGTTCATAACCAGCTGAAGGAAACCTGTTACTCGGTAAGCAAGACCAAGATCATTACTAGAAAAGGCTTTTCGATTCCTTAAAAGTAACAGCACGTTGTCTGTCATTAGGCAGGACTTACATTTTTTTTTTTTAAAGTTTAAAATAACTGACAGGTTTGCTCTACATACAGCAAAAAAACACAAATGTAGTCACTACAATGGATTTTATCTTAAAGTGACCGCCATTTAATATTCGCTTAACGGACAAGTTCACCTTTTGGGAAAGATAATAGATGCACATTTTTTCAGGAAAAAAGCTCCTTTTCCCTAAAAAAGCCTGGAAAGCACTGCACCCGTGATCAGTGGATCAGGGCTGCAATGCAAGACTCCTGCAGACAAGCCCAGCAGCTTTCAGCCCATACCTGCATACAGGCCAACTGTTTACATGCTGCAGGGCTTGTGAATTAACTACGAGGCCGAGCCATTCACAGGAAACTGTGAATGAATAATTCAGCCATGTTGCTGGAGCCCCACACAGTTGCGTTATTTGCAAATAGTGACAGCGGGCGTGGGGAGAAGATCCAGCTCGCTGTCACTTGGGGGAAGGGGGGGGGAGGCTGCAGCTGCTGCAACATGTTACATATCCCACCCTAAATACGGGTGGGAACATGGAACATGTTCCAAAAGGTGAACATGTCCTTTAAAGTGTATGTTCACCACCTAACACGGTCCTCATCCCCATGCTTACCATGATACAGTTTCACCATGCACGCAGCCCAGTGCGGTCTTGGAGTTTGAATAACGCTTTTCCCTTGGCTTTCCCTAGGGGCACTGGAATGGATCAGGAGCGATTTTGACCGGTCAGCGTGGTCAAACGCCAGCGCTGACCAATCAGGACTAATCTGATCTGTCTCAGCATCCCTAAGGAAAGAGTAAGAGCAGCACAGGACTGCTGTACAGGGCTACGAGGGCAGTGAAACTTTCAGGAGGTGCAGCAGGTACAGGAGGTGGGGGGAAGGTGTAGGTTGTATGCCTTTTAATTTTTTCGTAAAAAAGGTGAACACACACTGTAAAGCAACTGTGTCACTCCTTATATTTATAGAACACATTAATAATTTTATTTATTTTTTTTTTTGTTTAAGCGACAGCCACTTTGATGGCTAATCCCATTCAGTGTTCTAGTTTTTAGCTACAGTGCACTGGAGGGCTGCTTCTCAGGCTGTCTTTTAAAATCTCTGAACTGCGAAAACAAGATCTCTGTACTGGAGTTTATAGACCCTTCCCCTGCCATGGTCATTTGTCTGTAAGGGAGCATGGTAATAAATGTTTGGTCTACAGTTAAAGCCACCCCATGCTTAGGCAACAATATTACAGGCACTGTGCAAACGTTGTACTCTTACTTTTAGCGGGTAAGAAGGCAAATCTTTAATTCCTTCTAAAGCTTTGAGCACCAGTGCTATTCAACACTTCTGGGTGTGCCTGATATGGTGTTCCCTCATTGAGCACCATGGTTCCTCCTGCCAGCTACTACATCACTACAAGAAATGGAAACCGGCAGAAGGAACCTTAGCAGCTTCAGGGAGCCACCCTGACACACCCAGAAATGTCGATAAGTGGAGGTTCCCGGTACTCATGAAGAAAAAGATTTTCTTTCCAAATTTCAGGCAGACAAGTATTTATCTGTGTCTTTTACAATGTGATCATGGTTTAGTTTTGCTGCAATAGAGGCAATAGGTTAAAGTAAATGTAAAGTTTTCTAAATGAACAGAACTGAAGTTTAAAGATCTTGTGGTGCTGGTAAATACCTGCAAGCCCATTCCTTATGGAGCCCTTTGATTATAGGCACAGGGTACATGGGGCTCAACTTAAAGCAGGACTAAACCTAACTTTTAGAAAACTGAGCAAGCAACTCTTTATTGCAAAAGAGACATGCTAAACACACACCTACCTGCCTGTTAGTAGTCTTTTATTGAATGTACACTGAGCTGCGCATGCGCAGCTCATCATACATTCCCAGCACACTCCGGCTGTGCCAGAATGACTGACTCCCATGCGCGTGATGTCACTCTCTACCCGCCAGTCAAGAGCCCAAAAGCCCAGTACCCAGAAGTAGCCCTGGGAGAAGAAGACAGAGGCCAGTGAGGGATGTAACCACTGCATCGCTGGAGGATGGAGGCAAGTATTTTCAGGAATTTAGTTCCATCTTAAGACCCAACTCCTGCCCTTCAACTGTTATTAAAGCATAAAATGCCATAGCATCTACTGACAACTTAAGTTCACAGTTGTGCAACTGGGACAGGGGCTCACTAGATTAAGTGCATAGATTTCCACCCAAAAGGGGGCTTTAAGCCTTTGTCCCTTGCTCCCTTATAAGGATTAGCACCCTTGGGGAGGGGGGAGCAGGTACCCAAATTTGACAGGTACCCGCTCCCACTTCCGCTGCGATGGCCTAAGGCAATCTGAAGCAGAAGCTGTCCTTCCCCCTCCCTCTCCGTAGTCTTCTGAGACACGTGACAGGTCCCAGAAGACTAGGGGACCATTCACAAAGCGCAGCGCTACTTGTACATGCGCAGTGGGCACCCGGCTGTGAAACTGCAAGCTGTCACAGCCGGATGCCCACAATGAAGACGCTGGCGCTGGGGAGAGAAGACGGGGCCGGTGAAAGCAGCGGTGGTGAGGACACCGCTGGACCAAGGGACAGGTAAGTGTCTGTATTTTAAAAGTCAGCAGCTACAGTTTTGTAACAACATAAAAAACAGGGCAGCACTGAAGATAGTAATAAAACAGAAATAAGTCCACTGCAAGTCCAGTTCATAGAAACATGTCAGGTGACAAGTGGAAATTCAATGTTGGTGATCCGTGAGGAAGTGGCTGAAATACGCACTCACCAGAAAGAAGAACTATATAAGCAGTATATATCAAAAGCCCATGGATCCTCAATCCAGAAGGAACAAAGCTGGTCTGGTCACAGAAAGTGGGTCCCTCCAAGGATGCAGCAAAAGATCTTCCTCCTCCCAGTTTGGTATTGGATTCCAAAGTCAGGGTTCTGCAAACAAAGTGCTCCTCAAAGGGAGTCAGGGAAGGACGCAGAGAACAGGGCACATGGGAAACATACACCAAGCGTGTGTATGGTGTATGTTTCCCATGTGCCCTGTTCCCTGTGTCCTTCCCTGACTCCCTTTGAGGAGCACTTTGTTTGCAGAACCCTGACTTTGGAATCCAATACCAAACTGGGAGGAGGAAGATCTTTTGCTGCATCCTTAAAGGAGGGACCCACTTTCTGTGACCAGACCAGCTTTGTTCCTTCTGGATTGAGGATCCATGGGCTTTTGATATATACTGCTTATATAGATCTTCTTTCTGGTGAGTGCGTATTTCAGCCACTTCCTCACGGATCACCAACATTGAATTTCCACTTGTCACCTGACATGTTTGTATGAACTGGACTTGCAGTGGACTTATTTCTGTTTTATTACTACTATCTCCAGCGCTGCACTGTTTTTTATGTTATTCTGTATAAGTATACATCGGTTGCTTAGAGTGCTTAGCTGCTGTTTAGGACCAGCACTCACTGTTCTTTCCTTTTAGACAGTTTTGTAATATCCATTTGGGCAGAGGTCCAGCCACAGTGTACAGCTGGATCCTATGGGAGGTATAGGGATCATACTGAATGGTACAGGTACATAGAGGCACCACAAGATCCCAGCACTTTAGAAATGCTGTTACCTTCGAAACATCCTAGGCCACATAAGGGTTAAGTTTAACAGACTATTGACCACAGCAGGGGTTGAGAACACACAGATGTAGAAATCCAGTGAGCAGCAATCCTCTCTGAAGTAGAGTAGAAGTCATTTAGCTAACCACCTCAGCAATGTCCAAACATTTGTGAAGGTTAGTTTTGGATGACCAATGCTTTAACTTGTAGATCTTGTTTAATGGATCAGGCTGAGATGCAACCATTTGGTGACAAGGTTAAAGACCCGACAATCTATTGAATGGTTAAATGTTTAGTCCCTTCTGTGGTAGTGAGGTTTAGTGACATACAATGAGAAGAGTGACAAGTGGCACATTTTATGCCCTAGCTAAAGCACAGTCATTTAAACGATGATCCACTTATCACTCTAGAAAATGTTTACACATGAAGATGCAGTGAAACAGTAATCAGGTTAATCTCTTACAAAAGGCATATTAGTGAAAACGCTGAAATGATTCAGAGATGGGAGTTAATGAACACCCTCTAGGGGGCGCAAACAGACACTTATCTAAATCCTATACCCATCCCCTTTTCTATAAGCATGTTAGCTTCATGATACACAGCTGGCTGACAAGCCTAAAGCAGTGTAAGGGCTGGGGGATGAGAGGGAAGAAGCATTTATGATAGAATGGAGATTATGGTATTACTGGAGGTTCCGTGTGTCAGGTCTTGGGGTCCTGGATGCAGAGACGCAGAACACGAGGCTGCAGACTGCTCACCTAGAGGGATGAGGTTACTGTGGCTGATGCCTGAGCTTCCAGCTATAACACTGCTGAGATCGTACGCCGTGGGCATACCTGGCAAACAAGACACAAACCGTAAGCACACATTTCTACCCAAAATAGATCAGTTTACAGAATCACACAACCTGATGAATAAGAGAAGACATCTTGTAATGTCTCCTATTAGGCAGGAGGCTTCATTTTAAATGTATAAAAACCACTACAGGTCTTGGACCAAACAATTCCAGGTGTCTGCCTTAAGTAATGTGCTCATTGCATTTAAAGCTGAAAACTCAGCTAAAAAAACAAACACATCATTTGTAATCTTGGTGTTATAGGTTTCGCTTTTTTTTTTTTTTTTTAAATCTTTTTGCAGTTTGCCTCTGTAGAGGAGCTTCCTGTAATGCAGATCAGCCACTGCTACTCTTTTCTTCTGCAGGAAGGATAATGAAGTATTCAGATTACATATCTGGCCAATCGCTGTGGAAGCGAAGCAGCACTGTTCTAACTATCCTGTCTTTGGGGTTGCCCTCAGCACAGGTGCCATTCATAAAACGTCTTGCATTTTTCTGAATACAAGGTGTTCTCTGATTGAATGAGATGGGGATTGGACAAAGTGGAATGGCGGTGCAGTAACGCACAGAGAATACTTGACAATATCTTGCTTTTTTTCTCAATGAATGCCAAGAATGGCACCCGTGCAGAGAAGGTGACCCCCCCATGTTCACTATGCAACTGCTCAGCACAGCTACTAGCAGAGTTAAAGCCTGCTGTCAGCTCGTGTAGGGATCCCAACAATAATGTCTGGGTTCACCCAGATGCCTGACTGAAAGCTGGTCAGCCTCTCAGTGCACCGTTGAGCCTGAGCCAGTGGCTCCCACTCCCTCCATAGTCCGACACTCCAGTGAGTGGACCGGAGAGCTGAGCGATCAGCTGTTTTTGTTCACTCCGTTCTCAGTTTAGAGTTGGTGGGGGACAACTAATACAACTGAGTACGTTTTTTTTTTTTTATTTCAACACATACTAAAGCTTCTAAATTTGGTCTGGGAATCTAGGCTTTAATGACATCTTTTCAAGAAGGGGTTAAGGATCTAATTTGAATGACAGCTGGTATTATAAAAAGACCTGAAAAGTCCCTTATATAGCTCATTCATGCAAAGCAAACGCAAGCAGTTTGTTGGCTTCCAAGGACATTGAGACCACTTGTCCCCCACTCCAGTAATGCATAAGGTCCAGTCTGGTTCTGATTCCCCCTCACTCACCTCCCATGCCCATCCCTGTGTTCATGGTGTACGCCCCTGCTGTGTTCCACATGTTCTCAGAGGGAGAGGAGTAATGTGAACCAGGAGGAGGGGACGGCGTTGAGCCAGTGTACCTGAAAGACAGACATGATGATCAGCCACTTGGCATAACTGACAAATTTTAACACCGACATTTGCTTCTGCTGTATCCTGAGGGAACCCAAGCAAAACTGCTCTGATTTAAATCTTCATATGGCTAACATGGACAAAACTTGCAGACAAGAATTCTGCCTCCGTTCTAGTGAATCCTGAAACATAATGACCCAATTGATAGAAATCTCCTATGGCCGCTGTAAGCACTTACGATACCCCTACAAGCTTCTTACTGAAGCACACTACCTCCTACATGAACAAATTCTGATGACTGAGACACCCACCTAAAGAATGGGTTCTTCAGATCCAGCAGATTACTAGATTTGGATCCAGTCTGATCCACCTGAGCAACAATACTGATATCATAACTTTGCCTGTAAGAGAGAGAGTGTGGAAAAAAAATGAGACGCTACAAACAGAAATAGAGGAAGATGGCAACACAATCATTCAACGGGTCTGGAACAGCCACACTTCCTCCCACCTTTTGTTAGCAATAAGAGCGACTGTCCCAGATAAGGTGTCTCCAGCTTTGGTGAAGAGGGGGGACTGTAGGAGGCAGCGGACCTGGTACCAGTGGGTGAGAGGTTCAGTGGGGGCTGTGGAAAGCCATACAGTCATTCTGAAGAAAGAAAAAAAAAAAAAAACAACACACTAAGAAATCCCTGCACAATACATATATTGGTCATTTATAATACTTGTGTTCTCTACTTTACATTTACCAACCATATAGAATACCTGATTGGATATAAATGGATCAGATTGTTTAGGTAAGTCCATATAATACATAGTAATTAGAAAATATATAGGAGATAATACAATCTGATAAAATGCGGCCAGCTTAAGAAAAGGCACTCCCAAAGTGGATCACACAGAGTGACACAAAAGAACACCATTATGAATGTATATGTGAACCCTCACCATGTAAAACAACCCATTCAGTTTAAAATAGAAATGACAGGGAAAACATTTCTGTATACATATAAAAAAATATGTTAGAAACTCCTTTGTCCCTTTTTTTTTTTTTTTTTTTTTTTTTTTAATATAGGTGATCACATTATCTCTGTTCTCAGCTGCATAGGAGCAGGCTGCGGGAGAAGCAGCAGCACACTGACCTTCCCAGTGAATGGCTGTGTGAAGGGGTGGCGGGGGTGTCAGCAGAAGTCTGATCATTGGAGGAAAGCGGGCTGAGTTTCAGCATAGTTAGAGAACTGACCATGCTGTGCTCTCGGGCCTAGTGTGGTCCAGTTTTAATAGGAAAGCACAGGAACTGGCAGGAACACCAGGGATTTCACACAAAGGAAGCAATACAAAGAGAACAGGATACATTTTCATACAAGTACATGGTACAGCGGGCACATATCAGGAATATGAAATGTTGGGTTTACATATTCTGTAAGTTTTGGATATAGCTCTAAGAAGAAAAAAAATAAATAAACCCACACGCTGTCAGACTGTACTGGTAGTTGCACAGCTTACATTTTCTCACACTTTCTAAGTGAAATTTTCACACTGACATGAAGTGTAATTTGCAGCCACAGACAGCAATAAGAATGACAGATGGCCAAACATTTTTACTTGAGTTAGCATTTCGTGATTATAAAATACGATCTGATAAAACTGAAGAAACTGACCTATCAATATCTTACACAGTGCATAGCTAATTTAAGTTATGAAACTGACCTAAATGAAAAGCTGTTACCTAGAAGCGCTAGCATGTACCTATTTAATGTCCAGAGCACCTTAAACCACCCCCCCCCCACCCCCAAATCAAAGGCCAAATATTGACTTCCAGTTTTTAACCACTTCCTGTCCAGACACTTTCACCCCCTTCCTGACCAGGGCAATTCTCAGCTTTCAGCGCTATCACACTTTGCGCGGTCATGCAACACTGTACCCATATGAATTTTTTACCTTTTTTTGAGACAGATACAACTTTATTTTGGTGATAGTTATTCACCACTGGGGTTTTTATTTTTTTTGCTATGTAAATGAAAAAGTCCAAAAATGTTGAAAAAAAAAGTTTTTCTTATACAATTTTGCAAATAAATATTTCATCATAAATCTTGGCCGAAATGTATTCAGTTATCTTTTTAGTAAAAAAAAAAAAATAAGCCAAATTAGTTTATGACCAAAAATTATAATTGTTAAACTTTTTTTTACATTTTTATTTTATTTTTTTATATTCTTATTTTATTTTTTTTACACACTGTCACCCTAGCGCAGTACAGTGTCACCATGGTGACACTGTACTACTTGTGGGGGGTGATGAAGATTTTTTTTTTTTTAAACACGGATTGCTTTTACACCCATATAGGATGTAAAAGCAATAATTTCTTTCTCTCTGTCTGCATTCCTGCAGCCATTGAGAACTACTGAGTGAGCTGTGATTGGTCACAGCTTGTCACACGGTACAAGGCTGTTGTGAACAGCCTTGTACCATGTGACCTCTGTGATCATTCACAGATTTCACACGTAGTAAGCAATGATGTCACAAGTGACATCTTGCTTACTACTTTGCATGTGACCACTGATTGGCCAATCAGTGATCACGTGATCGGGACCTCGTACAGAGGTCCCGTCCGACGATCGGTGCTTTACTGTGTCCGGAGGACACAGCGGGCACCGGATCCCAGGGAGCGCGCACAAGCAGGGTGCGGGGAGGCCATTTATAAACGGCCACCCGACCCTGCAGTGTCACCGTCCAGCAGTTCATATACAACGGCCGGACGGGAGGTGGTTAAAGTGATCAACGCTATACCTTCAGAAGTCTTTCCAGATACAATGACATCATTCTTTCCTTCCTAAGCTAGAATTATTGACACTGAATTGAAATATCAGCCAAAAGAAGAGAGAATGTCATTGTATCCCTGCAAACTTGCTACAAAAATACACTCTGCTATGGACATCACTTTTGTTGCATTTTATTGTTGGGTATAAACAAAACCCCTGAAAATAAAGTCAATGTGTTTAAACCTAGGTTCACACTTGCACAGGATGTGCACTGCATTCCAGCATAATTCATGTGATTCGAGCGAGCTCAAATCATGACATACTGCACCAAAAGCAGTGCACGTACCAATTTTAGAACTGCAACGGAATCACATGGTAGATTTCTGCAATACGAACTGGTGAAGGCAAACGCACTGCGTTTATAACCTGCATTTGGGGTGTCGTTAACATTGTACTGACAAAACTGCAGATCGCAATCTGTTTGCGTTTCCAGCACCGCGTTCTAGTGTGAACCAGATTAAAGCACATACTGTAAGATACAGGTAGAATGCTTTCTTTGGGATGCTTAACTCCTTGTCTACAAAGGTGCATTTTTAAACATCCTGGTATTAAATGGGTTAAAGCAAGCGGACGGCAGCTGCAGCAGCGAGCTTGGTGTGGTCTATTACAGTTGGTGATCAGCTTTCAGGTAAAGGTGATGTGGTTAGCTCTGGAACTGCCCGGATAAATTAGGGTGCAGCCCCTCCTTTTTCCTGAGAACAGAATCTTAATAGCCTGTCAGTCTGCCAATATACACACACAGGGTGTGTCTTTAAGCTGTCAAAAATGAAACCAGACAGTCTTTCTTCTGATCTTGAGAAGGAATAACTTCACATTAAAACTAGCGATTGCTTAATAGTTTAATCAACATCATTCAGGCACATATGCATTTTAAGGCTTGGTTCACCATCTGTGCGGGTGGTGCAGCTGCAGATCCGCACAAAAATCTGTGCAGCCGCACCGCCCACACAGAAGAATACAGACCCGTGGGCAGGTGCCATTAATTCTAATGGCATGCCACCCACACTGGAAATGGCAAACGTACTGGGAACCAAGGTTCGCATGCGGGCTGCGTTTTCAGAAGAAGTGCAGGGACTTCTTCCCAGCGTGGCACGGGAGTCCATTCAAATGAATGGGCTCTCGTGCCCGCGCAAAACGCAGTCCACAGGCCCATATGTGAACCAGGGGTAAGAGACCTTGGCTTCTCAGCTTGGCTACTGTCATCAACAAGGGTTACAAATCCTGCTGCTACAAACCAAAATGTAAAATACAGGAGGAGTGGGACCTCTGGGAAGGTTCACCAACGGTGAGTGAACTCAAATTAGGCAAAGACCTAGAACAACTGTTTGTTTTTTGTTAGGATCCTGTATTCCAGTTGTATGAGCTTCTAAAGTAGAACATAACCAGTCAATTTATTTTTTGGCATCTGTGCCCCATTGGGGAGATTTCCCTTCACGTCCTGCCCTATAGCCAAAACAGGAAATGAAAGAAAATCTCTGCAAATTAAGGAAATTCCCTGGGGACCCCCAGACCTAGTGTCCCCACTGGAAAATTTCCCCTCTATTACTTTTCTGAGGACAACCCAAAATTTGGGATTTTCTTTTACTTTCACTATCAATGATAATGGTAAACAAAAAGGTAAAGTGGGGGAAATCACCAAAATGGGGGCAGAGAGAGCAATAAATACCTAATAGATGTTCTAATCCCTCTCCACGACATTCAAAACAAAAAACTTTAACTGTGTATTTTTTAAGAATTACCAACGTCATCCAGCTCTACAGTAAAGAGGAAAAACTTGCATGTCATATATTCAACTTACATGGATCCAATGAAAGCCACATCAAACCAGAAGGCCAGGCCATGGACCAGACCAGAATGAAGCATGTGAAAGGAGAAGGGGATTTCTATTCTGTTGGAGAAAGAATGGTTATAATGAATATGTACATAGGAACGCAGACACAATATTACCGGGTGTGATTGATGCCCTTAAGGTAAACCTGTAATGAAGAGGATATGGGGACTAGTTGACTAGTAAAACAGCTAGTGGATCAGCTAGCAGATGTCTTTAACCGCTTCCATACCGGGCACTTTTACCCCCTTCCTGCCCAGGCCATTTTTCAGGTTCCAGCACTCTCACACTTTGAATGACAATTGCGCGGTCATACAACATTGTACCAAAACTAAAATTTTATAATTTTCTTCACACAACTAGAGTTTTCTTTTCATGGTATTGAATCACTGCTGGGGTTTTAATTTTTTGCTAAATTAACTTATTAAATTAATTGTGCATGTGATCGCTGTGACCATTCACAGCTAGACACACTAGTATACAATGGATGGCATGAAAGGAAGCCATCCATTGTATACAACTGTCATGTGACCTGCTGTGATTAGTCACAGCAGGTCACATGGTACTGGAAACGGGGCTGGTACACAGATCTGTCATCGGCCGTGTCCGAGGTACACGGCCGGTGACAGATCGCGCCGCAGAGCGGCCCTGCGGGCAGGCACACTGCGCACGCCTGAAAAGGCGCCATATGGCATCCACCCGGAGGGACGAGGTGTTTTGCCGGCCGCTTTTGTGCTATTGGCTGGGCGGGAACTGGTTAAAGAGCAATGAAGCAAGAGTGTGCAGGGACTTTTTCCATGTGTTTTCAGGAGGTATAGGAGCCCAAATGAATGAATGGGCTGCTGTACCTAAGCAAACACAGCCACTGGAAACCGCTCATAGATGTGAACCGGGGGTAATAGCATTTTCAGATGAAAATGTTACAAACAGCAGTCTTCGTGTATTACTGAACATTTTTGAGGGAAAGGGTGTGAATTAATCCTGCAGTCAGACAAATGGAAGCCAATTTCTGACTGCTTGATATGGATTACTACTTTGCTGACATGTAGTACCTGTGCAAGTCAGACTCTTTGGCATCCAGGAAATTCACGGTATATTTCACAGATTTGGCCATCAGTATTCTAATATCAAAGGTATCCTAAATAGAAAAGAAAAAAAAAAATGAAGACTGACCGTGGGAGGAAAGCAGGAAAAGAGTGACTATTTGCAGTCAACATACCACAACTGGTTGCTTAAAATATTCATCTACAGCGGCTCCTCGAAGTGCTGAAAGATCCACACCATGGAAAGAGGGCTGGTACCTAAAGGGAAGGATAGAAGGCTGAGCAAAACTATTTGCAGATGGGATTGCTTAGAAGTTACTGTATATAGCGCCAACATACAGCACAGCTCCCTGTATGGTACATAAAACCATTCACATCACATCCACCCACAAAACTATCACTCACATCTGCCCACAAAGGAGCTTACATTCCAACATCCCCTGATCATGCAATACGTTCAAACGGGTCAGTTGAGAGTGAAAGCTCCCTCACTATGGCAGGAATCCACATTAGGTAAGTGCTAGTTTTGGATGGTGGTGATGGTTACTCAGATGGGTGACATCACCGCACGCCACAGTGCTCCAGCCAGGTGATTGGTCATTCGGGTTTGAGTACTTTGACTTGTTCCCCCATATCCAAAGCCCAGCGCTGAGCAATTTGGAGGTGTAGAGGGAGTGCAGGTAGTGTATATATGGCTGTGACTGTCCTGAATGGGCAGGGAAGCAGGGTCCCTTAAGGAGAAAATGGAATACCTAGTGGTGGGCTTTCACTGTAACCTGTGCCTAGCATATGAAAAGTTTTACCAATATCTTGTTGTTGGTACATGGCCCCCTTACAGATTTGTTTAAAGAGATGGCATATACATTCCAGAGAAAGGAAGATAGTCAGCTACCAGTTTGCAAAAGGTTAATGAAGCCATTGGATCATAGAGAAAGCTATACAACTAGCGACTGTAGAAGGAAAGGCGGGCAATAGCAGCCTACATGCTCCCCAATGAAAAAAAAAAAAAAAGGCTCCTTTAAGACCTCAGTCGCTCAGAGCTGGCCCTTATCCAGATAAATGACTAGTAATTCAACCCTCTTTATGTAACCCTGGGCTGAATGACACACAGCAAATATCTATACAGGAGAAAAGACTGCCCCTCACTAAAAGACCAGGAGAGATATCCTGGAATATTATGTAATCACACAGTGAAGGCATGGAGATTTAAAGTGTACCCTTACTATGGACATTAACCCCTTGGCGTCGCTGCCTCCCAACCCTTTAAGGGGTTTCAGATGCCAGGAGGTGGGGGCAGGCTTTCTTATGTGATCCCTTTGTGATAACATTTTGCCCTTTCTGTTTCAGTTTTCTCCCCTTTGTAAAGCTCTATATGTTTAGCAGCTGGTATGTAGACAGACATTCTACACTGTTTAGGGAAATGTGACCTTGTAGTCTTTCTCTTCTATAGAGTTCAAACTGTATTGTTGGTTGTAGGGTTTTGTTGTGGGTGGGGAAAACCCGATGCCAGGCTGTCTGGTGGGGGTGAAGCTGTATATACTGAGCTGTGTTTAGTAAAGATTCATTCATTCACCCTACACGAAGTTCTGACTCGTGGTTTGGGGAAGGATTGGTTTTGAGCTTTAATACCTGCCTGGACAGAGCGCTGGAAGACTTGCTGGAACAGGGGACCATTGGGTGAGACGTATCGCTCTGCACGAGGAAGCCCAGGCGGAACGGTTCTGCCGCAACCACCATGAATGGCTGTCACAGCGGTCACATGATGAGAAAGCTCCCGATCACATGATGAGAAAGCTCCCGATCACATGATGAGAAAGCTCCCGATCAAAGTAGAGAGCATGAGCTTTTTGTTATCCTCTGGTAACTGCCAGGAGTGTGGACAGTGCATGCTCTCGGCACAGTTCTGTTTATCTTTATGTACACATATATGCGGCCTCTCAGCGTTAGGGCCTACCCGCCGAAAGACCACATAAATGCGTAAGGCCAGCAGAAAGGAGTTAAGTATTTAAACATTCCTAACAAGCAGTAAGTTTTAAAACAAGCCTTTACTGACCTCTCTAATAGCTTATACTATGAGTAACTCCTCCTCAAACATCTCAACAAAGACTCTAAAGTCAGTTTCAATCAGCCACTTGCTGAGTGTTTACAGGTAGGCTGCCAAGATTCTACTGTAATACAAAATAAAGGCGGTAGAAATGAAAGTAGTATAGCCAAAGCTTTTTTGGTTATACCTCTCATATAAATCACAGAAGTGCAGCTAGTTCTGCACTCCTGTGACCCATTTTCAGCCGACAGCAGGTGAATGTCACAGAGCTGGTCCAGAATCTGGAAAGATACCGACCATATGGTCGGGATCCACCCAGAAACCTGGACTGGCACCTGGCTCAGCCTCTCAGAAATCCGCCAATCCAGCCCCTCCTGATCCTTCCAGAGCTCGGCGCTCCAGTGAGCTGAAGGGGCAGAGTAAAGAGCTGGTAACTGACAAGGGAGGGGGAAGAACTGAGCAGGAGTACAGAACTGGCGAGGGATTGAAGCTGCACACACTTAGGTGTGTTTAGGATTTCTGTGTCTCTGCTGTGAACTTTGAAGACAAAGTTTTCCACAAAACCTATATCTACAAAAGTGTGTTTACTGGTTATTCAAAATATATAAAGTGGGCAAAAATTGGGCACAGGTTCACGTAATGGTTATTTGGCAGTAACGTTTTACAAATGTACTCTGGGGGTTGAATAGAGGGAAGTTCTGCTTTAAAGAAGCACACCATCAACATCATTTCTTCTTAGGTCTGCAATTCTTTGACAACCTTGAAGGAACTCACCAGAAGTTGGCTTTTGTAAACTGTTCCATGTAAAGCTGCTCATCTGTGAACGGTGCTAGATGAACGTCTCCAATAGTAGGAAACATATTACCTGGAGAAAAGAGACATGAAAATGCCAAGCTGGAAATGCTAAAGCTAAGTCACCCTGATCAATTATACTTCTCAAATTTAGCTAGACAACAATCTACTGAAACATTTAACTTTCTGGAAACCTAGATCATCAGCTGTTCTTTGTCACTTTAAGAACTCCAATAGTAACATTTTCACTAAAGTGTATAATGGTGGGTCTGGCATCACACTAAAATGAATTCTCTGTACAATTGTACAACCATCTGTAATTTACCAGTTAAGCTCACCTTTGGAAACGTAATATGTTCCTGCAGCTCTCCCCCCAATCGACCCTGTGACAGAGGGCTGGGGATCTTCTCCCTGCACCCACTGTCACGATTTCAAAAGAGTTCTGTGAATGAATGCCTACACTGAGCTTCCTACAGTTACACAAAGTCTGCAGGAGCCCAACACGGCAACTGCGATCTGCTGAATGCAATGTTTTTTGTAAGAAAAAAAAGTAAATGCTCATTTTACCTGCAAAAAAATGTGCATTATATATATATTTTTAAAAAGGTGAACTTATCCTTTAACCTCTTCCCACCAACCGTATGTATATATGTGGCTTCTTGGCATGTGAGCTTTAATGCCAAGAGGCCACATATATGTGTCCCAAATGAAAACATTTCTGTGCTGACAGTGCACGCCCTGAGCGCTCCCCAGCACAGTTACCGGTGAGTACCGGAAAGCTTCCGATGCCTACTTGCGATCGAGAGCTATGTGACCGTGGTGCCAGTCAATCACAGCAGTCACATGATCGGAAATGCCCACCTCTGCCTCCCAGCATTTAGAACGTCTTAAAGGGAGGCAGCGGCAGGAAGGAGTAATTAAATCTACTGCCTTAGCTACAAACTTTGGCTGGAAATCTTAATTCTGGCATCCCCAAGAGACACAAAAACAAGGGTGATTTAACCTTCAGGGATTCACCTAGAACTGAAATCTCAGTATTGGACTTAAAGTGGTTAGAAAGCAAACATTTTTAACTTCATGTATTTCTTACATAAAAGTTAAAAAATATTTAGGTTTCAGTTTCCCCCCAACCCCCCTCTAGCCTTTTACTTTCCTGAACCCTCATTTATTCCAGCACTGTGCCCATTTGCAGCTCTCCTCACTTCCTCGCCGCATTGGCTCACGCTGCTGGCAATCAAAGCTAGTGACAAGGGATCAGGGCAGAGTCCTGCTGTCTGTGTAAATAGATGCAGACAGCAAGGCTCGGGAGCAAGCCCGTATGAGTGGCCCCATAGGAAGACTTGGGGCGAGTGCAATGTATTGCTCTGGCTACAGCCACGGGGCGACACCCACTCTCTATCTTCCTGTTCCTGACCCTCCTTTCCCTCTTCCCCTTGCCTTTCTACTCTCTCCTTTTTTTGCCACATGATCCCTGCCCTAAGGTGTATGCACGGTTTTACTGGCCCGCTTATGTGTATAACTGACTTTGGATACCTGCCAGTACCTTTTAAATCAGTACTACTTCAATTGATTTCATACAGGCATGCTCTGTATGGAATCTGAAGCTGCCTACTAATCACCCCCCAAACCCCTCCAAAACACACACACTTTTTTTTGTTTTTCTTGTTAAATGGTTTTTATATACGGTTTTCTAATTCTAGGCTATTCCTTGTTTGCCCAAGAGAAGTTTCATATTAATTTGTTGTTCCCAATTGGGATGTGTCCTTTTTTCTGCCACCTTTTTATATCTGTACTTGTGTACATTTTCAATAAATCTATTAAAAAAAACAAAAAAACATTTACAATCACTTGAACTTTTATGATTTAATATTTTCATCTCATCTTTGTTCATTTGTGCAGCTCATTGTCAGAGCCAAAGGCAAGTGATGATTCTCAGCATTGATACATCAACATTCAGCAACTGTAACGCCTTACCGTTAGGTTTGAGAAACTTCTTTGCATGCAAGTAACTCTCCAGCATCCTCTCATTGAACAGCATGTATCCCATAGGCTCAGAGATGATAATATCCACCTGTTCAGGGAGAGCCACTTCCTCCACCTTCCCTGGGATCACCACAATTCGATCTGTTAGATTGTTACTCTTCACCAATAGCTACAGAAGTAACAGAAAACATCAGTTCACTGTTAGTGGACCGCGTGAAAGCATAGGCATGCCTTACAAAAATACAGAATGTTCTTTCGGTTTGTAACTTGCTAAAAAAGTCACATGTAAGTCTAACAGTCTGATTTGGATATTTCATACACTTGAAATCATAACTCTACTCACAATGGATTTTTCAATTTTTGCTGGAGTAGATATGATTTAGCGGTCCAAGGTGACAGTGGGGCCATCCATCCTTTGCTCAACTGGAGTCAAACTTGAAAAACTGCACGGAGCTTTTAAAATGGGGCTTCTGGCATCTTATTAGCATGAATTTTCTGTACAACCATGCAGCCCTGTTATAATTTAGGTTATGTAAAACCTTTTTTACTTTAATCTGCTGCCAGCTATGATTTTATAATTGACAATAATAAACCTCTCTTTCCCAAAACTATGACAGTGGTGTCCAGTGTGTAGTCAGAATTCCCAGGATTCTCATCATTCTGCTACTGTAGGGGTTGCTCACTGCTCCTTCCACAAATAAGAGTACAAGGTCAAAGGACATGTTCAGTACCGTCAATGAATTGATGGTGCCATCCTAGGACAGGACTACAGAACAAGTTTGCAGATCAGTAAAGTCAGAACTGTTTATCGGTTTATCTGCACACTTGTTCCAGATCAGTGACCCAAACTACAAATTGGAAAAATTAACAATTGACTCCTGGACAAAAGGTGAGATGGACTATTTAGTCTCCCCAATGAGACTGGGAGAAAAAAAAAGGACAAAATTTTAACTATACGCCGCACTATACAAAAACTGCAAGAGTCTATTTTATTTTTATTGCTGCCTGTGATGCCATCTGAGAAATTTCTTTGTGCGTCCTGTTCGCAAAATCACAAAAAAGGAAATTACTCATTTTTTACGGCTTCCACTGGATTAGATGTCACCATTAGATCTCCTCTTCACCCCCATTCCAGAAAGAGCTGTAAAAGTTTGGATTTCCTATCATGTTTTCTTCTAGTGGCAGTGGTCACAAGACAAGGATATACTTAAAGCCGAGTTCCACTCACCCTGTCAAAAAATAAAAGTCAGCAGCTACAAAAACTGTAGCTGCTGACTTTTAAAAAACAGCCACTTACCTGTCCCTCGGTCCTGCGGTGTGTCCCCCACAGCTCGTTTCACCGGCTGTCTTGTATTCCAGGAGGCCGGCATCTTCAGTGTGGGCACCCGGCTGTGATAGCTTGCGGCTTCACAGCCAGGTACCCACTGCACATGTGCAAGTAGTGCTGCGCTTTCTGGATGGTCCTGTAGTCTTCTGGGACCTGTCACGTGTCCCAAAAGACTACAGGGAGGGAGGACACCTGTTTCCGATCGCCTAGGAAGTGGGAACCTAACAAATTCGGGCACCCGCTCCCCCCATGCCCCTCAAAGGTTCCAATCCTTAATGGGGAGCGGGAGAGCAGTCAAAGCGGAACTTCCCCTTTTGGGTGGAGCTACAGTTTAAAGCGGAACTAATCTGCTGAATGAATGATTTACCCAAACCCTTTTCCACACCATCATTCCAAAAACTCCAGCATATATGTATATGCGCTGCCATTGTCTTGCTGGTATCTAGGACCTGGCATAGACTGTCGATGCATGGTGGGATTTCTGTGCATGTGCCCAAACACTGCCAACTTCTGGCAGATTGCTACTATACCGTTGGCGGCCTTTAGGCACATGCGCGCACAGCTTTGTAACACACTGATTCTTGGGAATGCAGTGACGCTGTAATCCTAGCAAGCAGCAAGGCCTGGACTAGGCCAGAAACCCATAAGTGCTGCTATGCAACTGTAAAAATTAGAGTAAAAACTGTCAGCAATTGTGTAAGATGGAGTGGGGAGGGCTAAAACAAAAAAACAAAAAACAAAAACAAAAAGGAGGTAGTTTAATTTTAAATATTACAAAAGAGAAGAAATATGCGCCGTCAATTGGGCTCTTAGGCCACACCAGGAATGGAGCCTGTTACAAGGGAATGATGCAGGTGGGGAAGATCTACATGTTACTAGTCCAATGGGGCAATGAAGAATCGACAAGGAATGGCCCCTCTCTTGCGCCAAAATTGGTTGTGCACAAAATAACATCTTACTGTAAAACCTAACCTTCATATTTATCAAAAATGATGCCAGTTAAGAGCCAGTTCAGTGCAGAAACAATAAGATATAAAGCTCCAATACAAAGCTGTTGCTAAATGAGATTGTAGAAGTGTCTGGCCAGTTTTACTGTAATACTCGAGGCCTGGTCTGTGCCATGACCACTCACCTCGGCATGCTGTGCCATTGTGCTCGCTTCAACAGCATAAACCTTGCGAGCTCCAGCCTGAACTGCAAAGAAGGACAGGATCCCTGAGCCACAGCCAACATCTAAAATAACCTAAAAAAAGAAAAAAAAAAATGAGAATATTTTCTGATCCCACCCAGAATATGTGCTATGATGTGCTCCAAAATTTACTTTATCTTTGAAGTCTGTATGGTTCTGCAGGATCGCTCGCTGGTAGGTGCCAGTCCTCACATAGTCCTGCATCATGTTCTGTTGCTGTGACAGGTAGCCATAAAACTGCAATGGAAAAAAAAAATATAACTTCAATTTAAAGCTACAGAAACAACTACAGACTTTCCAATAGCTTACACAACATGGTAGAATACGTCTGACAAGGCTTGCACCATTTGTACAGTAACAATGCTGAATGAACCTGTGTTAGTCTTTAACATGAATCTATATGGAACTCCTTGGACTATACAAGGAGCCTCAAGTTCTGTCCAAATTGGTATTAAAACTCATACTCTCTGGAGATAGGCTGTGGCTTCATTGTCAAATGCTGAATTTTAGTAAGACAAAAAGGAAGGCTGTGATGTTTGGCAGTTGAATGATGGGGTGGATTCAGTGTAATGAGGAGTTGGGGTATCAGTTCAAGTTAGGTAGAAAGCCCATGTACAGATCTTGCCCAAGATCCAAAAGACTCTACAGAATTGACTAGTATGTGTAAATTCCCCCCACTGCTGCCAACACAAGTCTTACATGAATGACAAAGAAATTGTTAAAGCTTAACTCCAGGATAAGCAACTATTTTTTCAAATACAAGAGGCATGTGCATTGTTCACTGAATCTTGGTGTGTTTTGTGTATTTTTCTCTAGAACTGTATAAAGACCAATCACGACTGTGCTCTCTCCTTGTAAATCACCTTATGGTCTCGTATCTGCCTCCTCCTGTAGTGGGTGGTCTTGCTGGGTCTCTCCCACAGCTCCGCGCTTTGTGTTTGCAAAGATATTTGATGCACACAGTGGATTTATATACTTTTTTGGCTATTAAATACATTTAAATAAAAAAAAAAAAGTTTGCTCAGAGTTTAACTTCCTTAAAGCGGAGCTCCACCCAAAAGGGGACGTTCCGCTGTAAAGAATGCTCCCCATTAAGAATTGGCACCTTTGGGGGGGCGGGGGGGAACGGGTACCCAAATTTGACAGGTACCCACTCCCACTTCCGGTCCGATTGCCTAGGCGACCAGAAGCAGAGGGTGTCCTCCCTCCCTGTAGTCTTTTCGGACACGTGACAGGTCCCAGAAGACTACAGGGCCATTCATGAAGCGCGCGCTACTCGCACATGCGCAGTGGGTGCCCACACTGAAGATGCCAGCCTCCTGGAATACAGGACGGCCGGTGAAAAGGGCTGCAGGGGACACACCGCGAGACCGAGGGACCGTAAGTAGCTGTTTTATTTTTTTAAAAGTAAGCAGCTACAGGTTTTGTAGCTGCTAACTTTTATTTTTTGACAGGGTGAGTGGAACTCCGCTGTAAGAAATATAGTTAACCACTTCCCGACCGGCCGTTGCATATAACCGGCTGCACGGTGGCAGTGCAGGGTCGGGTTGCCGTTTATAAACGGCCTCCCCGCACCCTGCTTGTGCGCGCTGCCTGGGAGCGCGCAGCACCACGATCCGGTGCCCGTTGTGTCCTCCGGACACAGTGAAACACCGATCGTCGGACGGGACCTCTGTACGAGGTCCCGATCGTATGATCACTGATTGGCCAATCAGTGATCACATGCAAAGTAGTAAGCAAGATGTCACTTGTGACATCATTGCTTACTACGTGTGAAATCTGTGAATGATCACAGAGGTCACATGGTACAGGGCTATTCACAACAGCCTTGTACCATGTGACAAGCTGTGACCAATCACAGCTCACTCAGTACTTCTCAATGAGTGCAAGAATGCAGACAGAGAGAATGAGAAATGATTGCTTTTACATCCTATCTGGGTGTAAAAGCAATCAGTATAAAAAATAAAATCTTCATCACCCCCCACAAGTAGTACAGTGTCACCATGGTGACACTGTACTGCTAGGGTGACAGTATGTAAAAAAAAATAAAAAAATAAAAAATAATATAACAATAAAATAAAAATGTAAAAAAAATGTTTAAAAATTATAATTTTTGGTTATAAACTAATTTTTTTTTTTTTTTTACTAAAAAGATAACTGAATACATTTTGGCCAAGATTTATGATGAAATATTATTTATTTGCAAAACTGTATAAAAAAACATTTTTTTAAAAATTTTTGGGACTTTTTCATTTACATAGCAAAAAAAATAAAAATCCCAGCGGTGAATAAATACCACCAAAATAAAGCTTTATCTGTCTCAAAAAAATGGTAAAAAATTAATTTGGGTACAGTGTTGAATGACCGCGCAATTGTCAACGTGTGATAGCGCTGAAAGCTGAGAATTGCCCTGGTCAGGAAGGGGGTAAAAGTGTCCGGTCTGGAAGTGGTTAAATAAGAAAAAATTTTTGCCCGGAGATCAACTTCCTTAAGGGTCCCAGCATTAGATATATTTTAACTGATCTTAAATAAAATTATAGCCTTTACTTACTAAAGCTGGAAATGTCATATTAAAACCGTTTTATTAGGTTTTAGATAGATTGGGGAATCCGTCAGGTATTTACAATCGAGTCCCCACTGACGAAGTCCCCACTGACTAAGTCCCCACTGACGAAGTCCCCACTGACGAAGTCCCCACTGACGAAGTCCCCACTGACGAAGTCCCCACTGACGAAGTCCCCACTGACGAAGTCCCCACTGACGAAGTCCCCACTGACGAAGTCCCCACTGACGAAGTCCCCACTGACGAAGTCCCCACTTCACGTACCCAAGAATGTGATTACTGGGACAGGAAGTCATGGGAAATCTCAACACACACAGATGACTGAAAGGGTTTCTAATACTTCCTGACTACCCAAAGTTGAACTAAAACATTTTGGCTGGCATGACGCAAACTCCTATGGGGGAAGAATTCCTGGCAATTTTATACTGTGATGACAGATTGGTACCTGGAAGTACTGCACAGCTGATGATTCCTCTGTCCGCTCACTGAACACACTCTTGTCTAAAGATGAATTCCTACAACCTTTGATTATATTGTAAAAGGAGCAGAAATCTGCAGAGGAAGAACAGGGTTACAGAGGCCACGGACATACTTCATCGCATCTTCTGAATGCAACGACAACTGGAACAAACTTTTTTCCACAGACAATGGCTAAGGCCTTATTCGCACTTTCAGACTTAATATGTATTGAAATATTTGACTGTTAAAATTAAAAAAACGTTGCCACTGGTTCCCATCTATGCACTGAAAATGCAGTAATCCACCATTTTCAATGTTTTCACTGAATGCAGAGGAAGGTATGCTTCTTGTATGGGCATGCACATGTACAGGGTGTAGATAGCTGTGCTGATCTCTGCAGGATTAATTCAAGGTGTCCAAAGGAATGGTTTTCGGGATGTGGAGGAGAGAAACAGAGCTGTACGACTATTGGGTGCCCAAACTGAAAGGATCCTCCAAAAGATGGGGAAAAAAATGCTTAAACAGATCATCTCAAATCAGGGTTATCAGATTTACAAAAAGTCAAATTGTATCAGAACTATCACCAGTAATTTGTATTTGGGCAGCTATGCAAGAAATCTGATGTTGCTTTGAACACCAGATGACAGGTTATCAACAATGCTACAGTCTATTTATGTATTTTGCACTATTGCTATACACTCACCGGCCACTTTATTAGGTACACCTGTTCAATTGCTTGGTAATACAAATTGCTATTCAGCCGAAACCACATGGCAGCAACTCTAGGCATTTAGACGTGGGGAAGACGACTTGCTGCAGTTCAAAGCAAGCATCAGAATGGGAAAAAAGGGGATTTAAGTGACTTTGAATGTGGCATGAATGTTGGTCTGAGTATTTAAAAAAACTGCTGATCTACTGAGATTTTCACACAGCCATCTGTAGGGTTTACAGAAAATGAACCGAAAAAAAGAAAATATCCAGTTAGCGGAAGTTGTGTGGATGAAAATGCCTGGTTGAGGTCAGAGGAGAATGGGCAGACTGGTTCGAGATGATAGAAAGGCAACAGTAACTCAAATAACCATTACAACCAAGGTATGCAGAATACCATCTCTGAACGCACAACACATTGAACCCTGAAGCAGATGGGCTACAGCAGCAGAAGACCACACCGGGTGCCACTCCTGTCAGCTAATAACAGGAAACGGAGGCTACAATTCACATTGACTCACCAAAACTGGACAATAGAAGATTGGAAAAACATTGCCTGGTCTGATGAGTCTTTATTTTAGCTGCAACATTCAGATGGTGGGGTCAGAATTTGGCATATCATGAAAGCGTGGATCCATCCTGCCTTGTATCAGTGGTTCAGGCTGGTGGTGGTGTAATGGTGTGGGGGGATATTTGCTGGCACACTTTGGGCCCCTTAGTACTAATTGAGCATGTGGTGGAACGGGAGATTCGCATCATGGATGTGCAGCCGACAAATATGCAGCAACTTCGTGATGATATCATGTTAATATGGACCAAAATATCTGAGGAATGTTTCCAACACCTTGTTGAATCTATGCCATGAAGAATTAAAGTGTTACTAAACCCACAACAGTAAAATAAATCTGTATATGCAGTAAAGCATGCTTGTTATACTCACTGTGGAACTTAAGGTATTAATCCTTTGCATTGTGTAAAAATGCTGTTTGATCCTGTCTTCTCTGATCCTCCCCTTCTTCCAGTGCCCCCCTCTTACCTCCTGATAAGACATATTGTTTGGATAAACTTTGCACAAGCTCAGTTTTGTGTGTATTGCTAGAGGTCTTTTTTTTTATTTTTCTTGGGAGAGTGCATTTGATCAGCACAGGGCCAATCAGCACTGTCCAGACAGAGGTCAGGGGTTCTGCATTCTGCTAAAGCAGAAAGAAGACACCTCCAACAAGCTTTAACCAGTGCTCTGCTGAACACTGATAGAAGTCACGAGACAGCTCTAACTGCTGATGAGAAAAGGTATTTAGCAGTTTCTATTTACTAAAATAACGGCACTTCCATGTTCTGTGTACTGTGGGAGACCAGATATAGGGAATGCAGGGTCCGGGGAGACCAGATATAGGGAATGCAGGGTCCGGGGAGACCAGATATAGGGAATGCAGGGTCCGGGGAGACCAGAAATAGGGAATGCAGGGTCCGGGGAGACCAGATATAGGGAATGCAGGGTCCGGGGAGACCAGATATAGGGAATGCAGGGTCCGGGGAGACCAGATATAGGGAATGCAGGGTCCGGGGAGACCAGATATAGGGAATGCAGGGTCCGGGGAGACCAGATATAGGGAATGCAGGGTCCGGGGAGACCAGATATAGGGAATGCAGGGTCCGGGGAGACCAGATATAGGGAATGCAGGGTCCGGGGAGACCAGATATAGGGAATGCAGGGTCCGGGGAGACCAGATATAGGGAATGCAGGGTCTGGGGTTTAATACCACTCTAAGGCAGTTCTGAAAGCAAAAGTGGGTCCAACCCGGTACTAACTAGAAAGGTGTGCCCAATCAAGTGGCCGGTGAGTGTATATCCTGTACACTTTTTTTGAGTCACCAAAGACAAGTCAATCTGTTGGGATCTCTGCTACACGCATAGCAAGATATCAAAATATTACAGCTGAACTCCGATTTACAGTTTACAAATGATAATTTTCATTATGAAGAATTAATTTGGAGGGAAAAGACATGCCATCATTTGCCTCAATAAGGATTTTGGATTTGCACGTCATTCCCGTCTAAACTCACATCCCAGGTCCAGGGAAGCTAGGCGCAGCAGTGAGGAGATGGCGAGGAAGAAGTGTGGTTCCGATCCAGCATTGAGTATGAGGAGCAGAAGCTCTCCCAGGTCTCTGCCTCCTCATTGGCTGAGACAGCCAGTAAGGAAGGAGTGGAGGCGGGGCAGAGCTGCATTTTGTAACTCACAGACAGCTCAGGATAGAGCATGC
Source organism: Staurois parvus (assembly GCF_062004578.1). Taxonomy (NCBI): domain Eukaryota; kingdom Metazoa; phylum Chordata; class Amphibia; order Anura; family Ranidae; genus Staurois; species Staurois parvus. The sequence continues at coordinate 1,188,891 of NW_028318696.1, read as the reverse complement.
ACGATACTCAGCCGGGAAGGGGGGGGGGGGCCCTGGAGAGCCAATGGGGGACTCGAGAAGGAGAGGATTACGGCTGCTCTGTGCATAACCAGTGCACGGAGCAGGTAAGTAAAAGAAATAAAATCTGAACTTTTAGAATCACTTTAGGACACGTTGGATCCTTCTGCTGATCGTCTAAAACTTCAAATCACTGACCCAGAGCAAGCGTGCAGCTAAGAAAAGATCTGCATCACTTGATCAACATGACAGCCAGGCAACTGGCCTTCTCAGAAAGAAATGCCGAAGTGCCAGCTTACGTACTAAGTACAGGTATAGTTTACAGATTTTTTTTCTTTCTTTTCTTTTCCTTGTGGTGCTTTAAATAAAGGATTTTAGGTATCCTGCACTTTTTCCCCAGGGCAGCTCACATGCAATAGAAGAGAAGAAACGTACCTGCTGGTGTGGCAAACTGGACCAGGACACTGTTACAACCCAAAGTGACGATGAAGGACTGTTTACCGACTCGACTGCATTCTGTGTCTGAGTTGACGGTACACTTAAACACGCAGACATTCTCTGTTGAGTGGAAAAGCAGAGCAAGGAGAACAGGGAAGAAAAAAAAAAAAAAAAAAAAAGAGAGGAACAATTAATACAAAGCAAAAGACATTCTATTTTTTTCAGCATAAACTTGGTAAACTTTTTTTTTTTTTTTTAATACACACAGAGATTCAACCCCTGCCACAATCTAGCTAAGAGTTTTACTGAGGTCCAGGTCTGCATTGGGTAGATTTCCCATGGCATCCTGTCCATGCATCAATATAGCCAGGGAAGAAAGGGGGAAGACCATACATTTTGACAACTGTATGTATCTTTGTTCCAGATAGTGATGAGCATAGATGTGTTCTAACTAGGATCTGAACCCGTGTGAGAGCCCACCAGGAAAGCAGTCACCTGTACTGGGATTTATCTGTGACCAGAGCATTTCCTTTCCTCGCTGTAGCACATATACAAGGGATGTGTCAACATGCACTTGAAATGGGGAATGCCCGACTGGCCCATAAGCGCTATGCCCAAAGCTCACACTTCTCACTTGTCTTGAGTACAGTCAGGAGAAATCTCCCTGACGAGGCAATAAACAGCAACAAGACCTGTGACGGGAGTCACTTTGGGTGGGGGGCCCATGGAACACAGCTCACTTTGGAGGGGTGGGGAGACCCCTGTCTCAGTTCCCCATATTCATTCTATGTGTAAGTCACCCTGTGCCTGTTAGGAGTACAGGGTGGTCTGTCCTAATATTGTGTAGATATGTATAGGTGGGGTGTGGGGGTTGTTCATTGTTTACTGCCATGTGGTGCATCCCATTGTTCTATTGTGTGTCTTGCTTGGGAGCAAACTATTATGGGATGTATGTGTTTGTGTATTAACTTGGTGGGGGGGTGTCTGCTGATGTGTCTCTGGTTGCTAGATGTGGTTTGCCCTGCCCTGTGTCCATATGCAGGGAGGTGGGTTGTTCCCTTGAATGTTTATATCTTGTGTCTGTGTTAAAATAAAGCCGTCTATTTCCTGGTTTCTTTCAAGACTGGTGTTGTTTAGTCTCGGATGATCAGCGGTGGTGTCCGTGGTTCTGTGTTCAGAAAAGGAAGCGGGAGTCTAACGGAAATACCCTAGTGCAGTCGGGGTCCGGTTCCGTTACAAGACCTAACAGCCAAAGAGCCATTCACACTATGCAGTGTGTTCTTGTAGTCCACAGATGTCAAACTGGTGGCCCTCCAGCTGTTGCCAAACTACAAGTCCCATGAGGCATTGCAAGATTGACAGCTACAAGCATGACTCCCAAAGGCAGAGGCATGATGGGACTTGTAGTTTCGCAACAGCTGGAGGGCCAACAGTTTGACACCCCTGTTCTAGTCCATCAGTTTAACTTCTAGTGTTATTTAACTATGCAGAACAGTGTGTTGTGTCATGCTGATGAGTATTGTAATGCCTTGTGTATAAAAATGCAGCATGCCCACATTTTTCCTCAACACACTAGTTTGGTGCAAACGAGGTATACAAACAGCCTATGCTTTGCTGTGTCCTCGTGCTGAACCTGCATTGATCGACTCAGATCAACACACCTGGTGTGAGCGAGCCACAACTCTTCCCCAATCTATGGCGGAAACCAGGGTGGATAAAAATCAATGATTTAAAAAAAAAGAAAAGAAAAAAAAAAAAAAAAAAAAAAATCGGATTTTTTTGATTTAAATCGGATTTTTGTAAATAAAATGCTTTTTGAGGAAAATATATTACCATCCAAAGGTTATTCCATCATGAAATAAAGATTAGTTTTTTAATTATGTAGAATAAGGCTGTATATGTTTAATTTTTTTGTAAATAAATTCCATGAATCCATTCACAATGTCATGCTCTTCCAGAGGTTTGTGTAAGATTATTGGGCAGTTTCTCTGCCTACAAGATATTATCACAGATGTTGGTTTACTTTTGCAGTTCTCAAAACTGAATTGGACTCAGCGGAGATCACATGCCTCTTCTTCACAGCAAAAATGTTATAACATGAACAGAGTTAAGAAAAAGACCTTCATCCTAACTTCTACAAACCTATGAATACAGAATCAACCCCTTCAGTGCTAAGTTTCAAGAAGTTCAGTGAATAGAATAGAAACAATATTTTTCTGATTGTTTGGAGTGGAATAGATCTGCACAAGAAGAAAGTGAAACTAAGTGTGAGGAGGAAGGGGCTGACAGTCTAAGTTTCTGAAAATATATAGATTTTGTTTAGCCCAGTGGTGGGCAACCTTTTTTTTCAACTGAGCCAAATCTCGCCAAAACCACGATTGAAATTTATTTTGAGAGCCACATTTTTAAAACTGAAAATACATCCCCCATATAGTAATTCATCCCCCATATAGTAATTCATCCCCCCTATAGTAATTCATCCCCCCTATAGTAATTCATCCCCCCTATAGTAATTCATCCCCCATATAGTAATTCATCCCCCATATAGTAATTCATCCCCCATATAGTAATTCATCCCCCATATAGTAATTCATCCCCCATAGTAATTCATTCCCCATATTGTGTCAATTCACTTACCTTTGCTCCGCGCGTTCCTCTCGCCGTGTTCCCGCGCCGTTCCGGTCTTCAGGGCGGACTGTGAGAGGAGAGGAGTTCGTCACGCTGCCCCGCCTACATCCTGACAGCCAATGTTTGCCACGCTCCGCGGGCCGGATTAAAAGGTCCGCCGGGCCGTAGTTTGCCCATTGCTGGGCTAGCTGCAGTGTCCTGACTTTTGGGGCGGCCGCCCGAGAGGAGGGAGGGGAGCGGGCGCCCGGCACACAGAAGAGCCACATTAAAATGTGTAAAGAGCCGCATGTGGCTCGCGAGCCGCGGCTTGCCGACCACTGGTTTAGCCAAATCAGTTAACAAACATGGATGTTTAAGCAAATCACATATGCTGGAATGTTATTGTTTCAGTTGAATAAATCTATTTAAATTGTTATTATTAAGGTAATGATTATTTTTCTCCTTCCTAAGTACAACAGAAAAGTTGTCCAAATATGAATGATTAACCTATTAAACTGGGGATAAAAAAAACTAATATGAAAAGTTGTTATTCTAAAAATCTTCATCTACTTGTATATTAAAGTTATTCCAGCAAGAATTAGTGTTTATGTAGAAAACTAGGATTTAAATCAAGCCTTACTGACTAGTGATTTAAATCAAGTTTGATTTAAATGAAATCCACCCTGGCGGAAACAAAAAAAAAAAAAAAAAAAGTTTTGGGCCGAGTTACAATTTCACGGATTTGTTACCAGATATTACACAATAATAAACTGAAAGGAAAGGCTACAAAACACACCTGGTAAATGTTGCCTCCCCATTGCTTAGATTCTGCCTGAAGACATTTTCTACTGAATCACCATCGAAATACTTGTTTTTTTTCCTAAGGGTGTGTTGGGCTGCCTCTCCCAGCACAGTCCCAATACAGACAATACAGGCAATTTGTCGTGTTTATTACAACTAGGTCAACTCTTACCTCTGCACTGCAGTGGAGTCTACAGAAAAAAAGTTTCAGACTGACCTGATCAGAAGCTCCATGCAAGTCTATGAGCAGCAGAACGAGTCTGCCTCGAGTCTCAAAGAGTTCAGAAAAAAAGAGGAAACAAAAACATGTTTTTCGATTTTTTTTTCCCAGACCTAAATGTGACTGATCAGATCAGGTCTGTTTACATCCCGCCACCCATAGAGCCATCACAGGTCCGCCACATTATCCTATCAAAATGTGAAGAAACTGAATGGGTACAGATATCACAAAAGTGATACCCATCTTGTTCTGCTCGGATTCAGCTGGGGATCGGCTTACAGATCCCATGCTGAACGGAGCAGACACGACTCTTGTGAAAGAACCCTAAGGTGATCGGTACTTTTTTGTTCACTGCAGATCACCATATCGTGAGCCACTGTAAATACTGCAGAACTCCCTTTTTGACATTTTCAACACATTGCCACCACTAATGACACAGCACACTAACAGATGCTTTTTTATTAAAGTTGTTGATCACTGTGAAAGGACCTTGAGGGCCCGTTCACACCATTGGTGAAGAGCCATCAGTTTTTTCTACAAAAGTTCTGCAAAGGCACCACAAAATCAATTGTTTTCTATGTGCTGTTCACACAACTCTAGTATCAGGTGCAGATTGTTTTTGCGCAGGAATCTTCGACATGTATAAAACTCATTGAATCATGCATGAAAACTGATGTCTCTGCATGTATGGTGTGAACGAGGCCCAAGTGTTTCTATACAGTCATGTGACCGCAAAGCTATTGCTGGTGCATGTGTCCCATGTGGTTGACAACACTGTTAAATCCCATAGAGCAGCGACTTCCCTTGTTGCCATTCACAGCTGCGGGGCCTGGCTGCCCGCCATTCACAGCTGCGGGGCCTGGCTGCCCGCCATTCACAGCTGCGGGGGCCTGGCTGCCCGCCATTCACAGCTGCGGGGGCCTGGCTGCCCGCCATTCACAGCTGCGGGGGCCTGGCTGCCCGCCATTCACAGCTGCGGGGGCCTGGCTGCCCGCCATTCACAGCTGCGGGGGCCTGGCTGCCCGCCATTCACAGCTGCGGGGGCCTGGCTGCCCGCCATTCACAGCTGCGGGGGCCTGGCTGCCCGCCATTCACAGCTGCGGGGGCCTGGCTGCCCGCCATTCACAGCTGCGGGGGCCTGGCTGCCCGCCATTCACAGCTGCGGGGGCCTGGCTGCCCGCCATTCACAGCTGCGGGGGCCTGGCTGCCCGCCATTCACAGCTGCGGGGGCCTGGCTGCCCGCCATTCACAGCTGCGGGGGCCTGGCTGCCCGCCATTCACAGCTGCGGGGGCCTGGCTGCCCGCCATTCACAGCTGCGGGGGCCTGGCTGCCCGCCATTCACAGCTGCGGGGGCCTGGCTGCCCGCCATTCACAGCTGCGGGGGCCTGGCTGCCCGCCATTCACAGCTGCGGGGGCCTGGCTGCCCGCCATTCACAGCTGCGGGGCCTGGCTGCCCGCCATTCACAGCTGCGGGGCCTGGCTGCCCGCCATTCACAGCTGCGGGGCCTGGCTGGCCGCCATTCACAGCTGCGGGGCCTGGCTGGCCGCCATTCACAGCTGCGGGGCCTGGCTGGCCGCCATTCACAGCTGCGGGGCCTAGCTGGCCGCCATTCACAGCTCCGGGGCCTAGCTGGCCGCCATTCACAGCTCCGGGGCCTAGCTGGCCGCCATTCACAGCTCCGGGGCCTAGCTGGCCGCCATTCACAGCTCCGGGGCCTAGCTGGCCGCCATTCACAGCTCCGGGGCCTAGCTGGCCGCCATTCACAGCTCCAGGGGCCTAGCTGGCCGCCATTCACAGCTCCGGGGGCCTAGCTGGCCGCCATTCACAGCTTCGGGGGCCTAGCTGGCCGCCATTCACAGCTCCGGGGGCCTAGCTGGCCGCCATTCACAGCTCCGGGGCCTAGCTGGCCGCCATTCACAGCTCCGGGGGCCTAGCTGGCCGCCATTCACAGATTCACAGATTTATTTTGCTTGTCTGACATTTATATTTTAGTAGTAGACTTGGGTAGAAAGTTTATTAACCTTTAGCATTAAAGCAGATCTCCAGGAACACACAACATAACAGTACTGTGGGACAGCTTGGTAAAAACTGATCTTTTCTTTTAGACAAAACAAAAGAAATTCCTAGTGATATGGACCCTTGGATATATGCTCACCCCACAATGCCCACAGTAAACTATTCATCCCTATAAGTGTTGAACCCAGGGTTCTGGTCTTTGTGCTCCCAACATCCCCTGTCTTCCCTCCTTCCCATTTCTTCCCTCCCTCCCTCTAGTCTTCTATCTTTTAATGATGAGGGTCTCAGATCTGCTATTTACCAGACCGCTATCACTGACAGCTGTGAACATAAAGTATGGGTAGCACAGTGGCTAAATGGTTAGCACTTCTGCCTGGCAGTACTAGGGTCGTTGGTTTGAATCTCCACCACAGCACCACCTGCCTGGAGTTTGCATGTTCTCCCTGTGCTTGCGATTTTTTCCTCCGGGTACTCCGGTTTCCTCCCACACTCCAAAGACATGCTGGAAGGTGAATTGGTTCCTGTCTAAATTGGCCCTAGTATGTGTATGGATGTAAGTTAGGGACCTTAGATTGTACGCCCCTTGAGGGTTAGAGACTGATGTGAATGTACAATATATATGCACTGCGTAAATGGACGGTGCTATATAAGTACCTGAAATAAAGTGCTCAGAACTAAGCACTTCTAGGCTCATGCGGACTAAAGGAGACTGATGAACAGTGCTCATTGATCGCCAATGCTGCTCGTCATCCCGAATGACCCTGGAGAGGGTCCAAGACTCACAGAGAAGACTGGCAGAAGGTTTCACAGAAGCTTGGCAGATGCAAGAAGAAGAAAAAAGCCTTGATGAAAATCTCAAGATTGGCCGTGCTGGGACAGATTCAATCCAATCCAAGGCAGATTAGCTCTGAGCTGTACATCACACACACTAAGACGGGGATATGAAAAATTTAAAGTAAGCAACAATACCATTAAAGAAGGTTTGTATGTTCCCGAGAACCTGAAATGCTATTTAAATACTTGAAGAATAGGGAAGATTAGAGCAGACTCTTGCAGTGCCTTGATCTGCACCATTCAGCCCTTGGAAAGGCCTTCTCAGCCTAACGCACAATGTCTGCAGGTTATAAAGAACCTCCAGCATATATCAGGACTGCAGCAGCATCTGTGCTGTGTGACATGAAGACAAAGGTCTTAATTCCAGAAATTAACATAACAAAGCCAGCTTTATTATTACTTGGGAGTTTACAGGCTGGAGAGAGTCATTAGTCTCATGAGGGACATTGAAAGAAACCTTTTGTGTGCCCAACTACAAAATCCCAGCAAGGGGTCCCCCCATATCACCAGGCTAGTGACAATAGGAAGAGGCACCCCTCTGCTCACAAACCCCCCTCGAACCCAGGCCTGCCAGGAGGGACAATGGGCAGACATTGAACAAAGTGAATTTCTAGAGAGCCAGGGGGTCCAAACACAGTATGGAGAACAAAGGAGACAGAAGCTGCAAGAAAACCAGTACAGTGCGGAGTATAGGAAACAAACTTCTGGGATTTGGGAGCCTGACAGAAGCATTGAATTAAAGCAAGTCTGTGACCAACCTAGGCAATTAAAACTACATGATATAAAAAATAAAAAAAATGGATGAGAGGAGATTATCGGTGACAACCAGGTGTAAAAACCATCATTACATCCAGACGTACATGAACTGATGCACTGCACAAATCTGCACTTTTCTACAAATCTCACTTGACCTATAACCTTTCTATACATCTCTACTGGACTTTAGGGCCCATCTGCACAGGTCGCCACCAGCTAGAATTTGAAAGAACTAACCCCATGCAAATAGTGTGAACAGGGGCAGCTAGTTATGTACAGCATTGCCCCTGTTGGCAGGTAACCACTCATCGGAATGGTTCCAGGTGATTATGGCTTCTGACCGGCCATGGACAAAAGACAATTTGCATCCAGGGAAAGCATTTCTGCCTGCATATAAGCTGGCTACAATCATCCAGTCTGAATGTGGCCATAGCATAGAGGGCTGCTGCATCCAGAAGCAGCTTTTATTTACATCTAAATGCAGAGCCCTTCTGTCCTCATTCACCTATCTGAATGAGCCAAAGAATGCAAAGTGTTCTCTGATTGGATGAGGATGATGTCATCACCCCATTTTGTCCAATCAGAAAATGATTGCATTAATTGAGCAAATACAACACATTCTCTGAATGTTTTGATCCTCTATGTTCAGCAAGGAGTGCTGCAGGATCCGGAAGCAAGTAGAGATCACTGGAGTAGCCGTGTCTACTACAGTGATTTTCAGCTTCCGGGGCACCAGCAAGGTATGGTAATATACATGGTTACATCAATCCATGCTGGACTAATGTACCTATATAAAATATGACCATTCCTGAAATGACTCTTTTAGGAAAACCCTTTACCTTAATTGAAATCCAGTTCACTTTAACACAGGAGGGCTATAGTCTTTGTCAGGGACACATTCTGTGAGTGAAATTCCTAAATGCATATATATATATATATATATATACACACACACACACACATATATACATACATACACATACAGTGGGGCAAAAATGTATTTAGTCAGCCATCAATTGTGCAAGTTCTCCCACTTAAAAAGATGAGAGAGGCCTGTAATTGGCATCATAGGTAGACCTCAACTATGAGAGACAAAATGAGAAAAAAAAATCCAGACAATCACATTGGCTGATTTGGAAAGAATTTATTTGCAAATTATGGTGGAAAATAAGTATTTGGTCAATATGAAAAGTTCATGTCAATACTTTGTTATATATCCTTTGTTGGCAATGACAGAGGTCAGACGTTTCCTGTAAGTCTTCACAAGGTTGGCACACACGGTTGCTGGTATGTTGGCCCATCCTCCATGCAGATCTCCTCTAGAGCAGTGATGTTTTGGGGCTGTCGCTGGGCAACACAGACTTTCAACTCCCTCCAAAGGTTTTCTATGGGGTTGAGATCTGGAGACTGGCTAGGCCACTCCAGGACCTTGAAATGCTTCTTACGAAGCCACTCCTTCATTGCCCGGGCAGTATGTTTGGGATCATTGTCATGTTGGAAGACCCAGCCACATTTCATCTTCAATGCCCTTGCTGATGGAAGGAGGTTTGCACTCAAAATCTCACTATACATGGCCCCATTCATTCTGTCCTGTACATGGATCAGTCGTCCTGGTCCCTTTGCGGAGAAACAGCCCCAAAGCATGATGTTGCCACCCCCATGCTTCACAGTATGTATGGTGTTCTTTGGATGCAACTCAGAATTCTCTCTCCACCAAACACGACAAGTTGTGTTTCTACCAAACAGTTCTATTTTGGTTTCATCTGACCTTATGACATTCTCCCAATCCTCTTCTGGATCATCCAAATGCTCTCTAGCAAACTTCAGATGGGCCCGGACATGTACTGGCTTAAGCAGGGGGACACGGCTGGCACTGCAGGATCTGAGTCCCTGCGTAGTGTGTTACTGATGGTAGCCTTTGTTACGTTGGTCCCAGCTCTCTGCAGGTCATTCACTAGGTCCCCCCGTGTGGTCCTGGGATTTATGCTCACCGTTCTTGTGATCATTTTGACCCCACGGGGTGAGATCTTGCGTGGAGCCCCAGATCAAGGGAGATTATCAGTGGTCTTGTATGTATTCCATTTTCTAATTATTGCTCCCACAGTTGATTTGTTCACACCAAGCTGCTTGTCTATTGCAGATTCAGTCTTCCCAGCCTGGTGCAGGTCTACAATTTTGTTTCTGGTGTCCTTCGACAGCTCTTTGGTCTTCACCATAGTGGAGTTTGGAGTGTGACTGTTTGAGGTTGTGGACAGGTGTCTTTTATACTGATAACAAGTTCAAACAGGTGCCATTGATACAGGTAATGAGTGCAGGACAGAGGAGCCTCTTAAAGAAGAAGGTACAGGTCTGTGAGAGCCAGAAATCTTGCTTGTTTGTAAGTGACCAAATACTTATTTTCCACCATAATTTGCAAATAAATTCTTTCCAAATCAGCCAATGTGATTGTCTGGATTTTTTTTCTCATTTTGTCTCTCATAGTTGAGGTCTACCTATGATGCCAATTACAGGCCTCTCTCATCTTTTTAAGTGGGAGAACTTGCACAATTGGTGGCTGACTAAATACTTTTTTGCCCCAATGTATGTATGTACAGTTGCAAGAAAAAGTATGTGAACCCCTTGGGATTACGTGGAGTTTTGCATGAATTGGGCATAAAATGTGCTCTGAACGTCATCTAAGTCACAACAATAGAAGAACACAGTCTGCTGAACATAATACTACACAAACATTAGATGTTGCCATGGTTTAATTGCACATAACATGTAAACATTCACAGTGCAGGGGGGAAAAAGTATGTGAGGCCCTAGCTTAATGACTTCTCCCAGAGCTAATTGGAGCCAGGAGTGAGCCAACCTTGACTCCAATCAGTGTGATGATATTGGATGTGTTGCTGACAGCTGTCCTGCCCTTAAAAAACACACACCTGTTTTGGGTTTACTGGTTTCAAGAAGCACTGTTCGATGTGAACCATGCCTCCCAGAAAAGAGCTCTCAGAAGACCTACGATCAAGAATTGTTGACTTGCATGAAGCTGGAAAGGGTTACAAAAGTATCTCCAAAAGCCTTGATGTTCATGTGTCCACGGTAAGACAGACTGTCTACAAATGGAGAAAGTTTAGCACTGTTGCTACTCTCCCTAGGCGTGGTCGTCCTGTAAAAATGACTGCAAGAGCACAGCGCAGAATGCTGCATGAGGTAAAGAAGAATCCCAGAGTGTCAGCTAAAGACCTACAGAAATCACTGGCACATGCTAACATTTTTGTTGACACATCTACAATAAGGAAAACATTAAACAAGAATGGAGTACATGGGAGGACACCACGGAGGAAGCCATTGCTGTCCAAAAAGAATATTGCAGCACGTTTGAAGTTTGCAAAAGAGCACCTGGATGTTCCACAGCACTACTGGCAAAATATACTGTGGACAGATGCAACCAAGATTGAGTTGTTTGGGAAGAACACACAACACTATGTGTGGAGAAAAAAAGGCCCAGCACACCAACATCAAAACCTCATCCCCACTGTGAAACATGGCGGAGGGAGCATCATGGTTTGGGGCTGCTTTGCTGCCTCAGGGCCTGGACGGATTGCTGTCATTGATGGGAAAATGAATTCCAGAGTTTATCAAGACATTTTGCAGGAAAATGTATGACCAACTGAAGCTCCGCAGAGGATGGGTGATGCAACAGGACAATGACCCAAAGCATACAAGTAATTCAACAAAACAATGGCTGCAACAGCACAGAATACGCCTTCTGGAGTGGCCCAGTCAGAGTCCTGACCTCAACCCGATTGAAATGCTGTGGCATGACCTTAAGAGAGAGATTCACACCAGAAATCCCAAGAATATTGCTACACTGAAACAGTTTTGTGAAGAGGAGTGGTCCAAAATGACTCCAGATCGTTGTGCAGGTCTGATCTGCAACTACAGGAAACGTTTGGTTGAGGTTATTGCTGCCAAAGGAGGGTCAACCAGTTATTAAGTCCAAAGGTTCACATACTTTTTCCTCCCTGCACTGTGAATGTTTACATGTTATGTGCAATTAAACCATGGCAACATCTAATGTTTGTGTAGTATTATGTTCAGCAGACTGTGTTCTTCTATTGTTGTGACTTAGATGACGTTCAGAGCACATTTTATGCCCAATTCATGCAAAACTCCACGTAATCCCAAGGGGTTCACATACTTTTTCTTGCAACTGTATGTATGTATGTATGTGTATATATATATATATATATATATATATATATATATATGCATTTAGGAATTTCACTCACAGAATGTGTCCCTGACAAAGACTATAGCCCTCCTGTGTTAAAGTGAACTGGATTTCATTTAAGGTAAAGGGTTTTCCTAAGAGTCATTTCAGGAATGGCCATATTTTATATAGTTACATTAGTTGACCATCCCCTCCTCCTCAAAAAACTATACTCTCTTGGCCTCAGAGACTCCGCCCTCTCCTGGCTCACTTCCTATCTATCACAGCGCTCCTTCAACGTTACCTATAACGCTGTCTCCTCCTCTTCACTCCCCCTCTCTGCTGGGGTACCAACAACACCACCCTCAGTCCCTCCCTTCAAGCCAGAGTACTAGGTGTCATCCTACACTCCAATCTGTCCTTCCAGCCCCAAAGTCCAATCGCTGACAAACTCATGTAGACTTCACCTCCGCAACATCTCCAAAATATGTCCGTTCCTAACCCCGGACACCACTAAGCAACTCATTCACTCTTATTATTTCACGACTTGACTACTATAACTCCCTCCTCACCGGCCTACCTCACCGCAGGCTATCCCCGCTTCAGTCCATCTTGAATGCTGCGGTCAGACTTATCCACCTCACAAACCACTCCGTATCAGCCACCCCCCACTGCCAATCCCTCCACTGGCTTCCGATTGCCCAACGGATAAAATTCAAAATGCTAACACTGACGTACAAAGCTGTTGATAATACTGCCCCAAACTACATCACCGATCTGGTATCCAAATACCACCCAAAACGTACTCTCCGCTCCTCACAAGACCTCCTACTCTCTAGTTCCTTGGTCTCCTCCTCCCATGCCCGCCTCTAGGACTTCTCCAGGGCTTCCCCCATCCTCTAGAACTCCCTACCCCAATCCATCAGACTATCACCTACTCTCCTCACCTTTAGGCGCACCCTGAAAAGCTCTCTTCAGGGAAGCCTACCCCGCCCTCAGCTAATTACTGAACTCCTCCACTCTTCCTACCACTCCATCCCCCACAGCTATTTCCGCCTGTACCACTATCCCCTGCCTCCTAGATTGTAAGCTCCAAAGAGCAGGGTCCTCGAATCCCTCTTGTATTGAATTGTATTGTTACTGTACTGTCTCATGTACTGTCTCCCATTGTAAAGCGCTGAGCAAACTATTGGCGCTATATAAATCCTGTATAATAATAAAAAAAATTAAATATATATATATATATATATATATATATATATATATACACACACATACATACATTTTATGTTATGAAAAGCCAAGACACCAGTTGAAATCGGCCAGTAACTAGAAAGCAATCCTGCCTTGTCAGTGCAAATTAATGTCAGCTGGTTCAGTCTCAACTAATGGCCTATAAAAAGGTGTTTCATAAGCAACATGTCACACTAGAAACATCTCATGATGGGTAAAAACAAAGCTCTCTCAAGACCTTCACAACCTTATTGTTGCAAAACATACTGATGGCATTGGTTACTGAAGGACTTCTAAATGTCTGAATGTTCCAGTGAGCACTGTTGGGGCCATAATCTGGAAGTGGAAAGAATATCATTTCACCATAAACCGGCCACAACCATGTACTCCTCACAAGATTTCTGAGAGAGGAGTGAAAAGAACTATCAGAAGAGTTGTCCAAGAGCCAAGGACCACTTGTGGAGCACTTCAGAAAGACCTGGAATTAGCAGGTACATTTGTCTTAAAGAAAACAATTAGCAATGCACTCAACCACCATGGCCTGTATGCACGCTCACCACACAAGACTCCTTTGCTGAAGATAAAGCATTTTGAAGCTCATTCAAAGTTTGCTGCACAACATTTAGACAAGCCTGTGAAATACTGGGAGAATATAGTCTGGTCAAATGAGACCAAAATGGAACTCTTTGGATGCCATAATACACACCATGTTTGGAGGTCAAATGACATCACCCCAAAAACACCATACCGCCAGTGAAGTGTGGAGGTGGGAATATCATGGTGTGGGGCTGTTTTTCAGCATATGGTACTGGCAAACTTCATATAATTGAAGGAAGGATGGATGGAAAAACGCAGTTATTTACCTGTTAACTGTATTTCCAGGAATCTTCTAGGACAGCTCACTTGAGAGATAGGGCTCCTCCCAGGAAACACCCGCTCCACCTTTTTTTCCCCTTTATAGGCGTCCTCTCTCCCATTGGCCCCCAGTATAAGAATATGACCGAAGGCCTAGGAGAAAAACAAAGAAGAAAACCAGTAATAAAGATATCCCCCATAGGTTCGCAACATACCTGCACATAATCGTGTGATCAAACAGTAATCGGGGGGGGAGTTACGCTGTCCTAGAAGATTCCTGGAAATACAGTTAACAGGTAAATAACTGCGTTTTCCCGAGTCATCTTCTAGGACAGCTCACTTGAGAGGAGTAGAATAGAAATACGTACATTAGGGCGGGCACCCTGCTTGTAGGACCTTCCTGCCAAATGCCTGGTCCTTGCTGCCGATCAGATCCAGCCTGTAATGTTTAGTGAAGGTGGCGAAACTGGACCACGTCGCGGCTCTGCAGATCTGTCCGGGGGAGGCCCCCCCTTTTTCCGCCCAGGAGGCCGCAGTGGCCCTTGTGGAGTGGGCTTTTAGGCCGGGCGGTGGTGACAGGCCTGCCGACTTGTAACCTTCCGAAACTGCCTCTCTGATCCATCTGGCGATGGTGCCCTTGGAGGCACCGTCCCCCTTCCTTGGTCCCTGGAATAGGACGAAAAGCCGGGACGAGCGTCTCTATGTCTTTGTGCGTTCGATGTACGTGATCAAACACCGTCTTACATCTAACCTGCTACAGTCCTCCGCGCTGCCCGGATCGGCCTCCAGGGAAGGTATTACTATTTCCTGAGATCTATGGAAGTGTGACGCGACCTTAGGTAGGAAGGCTGCGTCCGTGCGGAGGATGATTCTATCCAATAAGATGGTGCAGTACGGCTCGATCACTGAAAGGGCATGCAACTCGCTGACCCTGCGGGCAGAAACTAGTGCCGTGAGGAGGATGGTTTTAAGAGTCAAAGATCTGAGCGAACATTCATCCAGCGGTTCGAAAGGCCCCCGCTGAAAGCTCTTCAGGACTGTGCCCAGGTCCCATGATGGAAGTTTTGGCAAGGACGGGGCACGGCGCCTGGAGATAGCCCTCAGGAATCTGATTACTAATGGGTCTGCCGCCAACCTCAGCTCGAGAAAGTTCGACAGAGCCGCTACCTGTACTTTGAGGGTATTGGCGGCCAGACTCTTATCCGCCCCGGCTTGAAGGAATTCAAGAACTGTATGCAAAATGGGCGTGCCCGGTGCTTCGTTTCTGACCTTCCAGGCGGAAAACTTCTTCCAGACCTTGTCGTACAAGGCGTTCGTCGACCTCTTCCGGCCATCCAAAAGGGTGGCGACCACTCTTGCCGAGAGCCCCTTTTCCGCTAGCCTGTCCCGCTCAGAAGCCACGCCGCTAAGGACAGCCTTTCTGGATGAGGATGCATCACCCTCCCTTGGTTGAGTAAATCGCGCGTGGGTGGTATCATCCAAGGGTCTGCTAAACTGAGCTCCTTCAACCGGGAGAACCAAGATCTCTTGGGCCAGAATGGCGCGATCAGAATAACTTTGGCTTGAGACACCCGGATCTTCTGAATCACCTTCGGCAGTAGTCTGAATGGAGGGAAGGCATAAAGGAGGTCTCCTTCCCACTGCTGGGCTAGCGCATCTATCCCCTCGCTTTTGGGGTCCTTCTGCAGGCAGAAGTACCTTTCCCGCTTTGTGTTCTGGCCGTTGGCAAATAGATCGATAGAGGGGGAGCCCCACCTGGCGCAAATCTGATCGAACGCTGACTGGCTGAGGCACCATTCTGTCTGGATGACCTCTCTTCGGCTCAGTTGATCCGCCAACTGGTTCAGGTCCCCTTTCAGATGTACTGCCGTGATGAACTCCAGGTTTTCCTCCGCCCAGCTCAGGAGGGATCCGGCCAACTCCATCAGCCTTGGGGACCTTGTGCCTCCCTGCCTGTTCAAATACGCCACTGCAGTGGTATTGTCGGAGAGAATCTGGACACCTCTCCCCCTTATCTTTTCCTGAAAGGTCGTAAGTGCCTTGAAAACTGCCAGCAGCTCCCTGTAATTTGACGACCTGCTGGAGTCTACTGCACTCCACGTGCCCTGGGCCAGGCCGTCTTCCATATGGGCGCCCCAACCAGTCATGCTTGCATCCGTGGTGATCCGCAGTGGGTTGGCCAGCCTCCAACTTCTTCCTCGTTCCAAGGTGAGGCTGCTTCCCCACCACCTTAGCGATTCCTTCACTTCGCTCGTGATGCGGATCCTGGAACTCAGACCTGCTCGGCTGCCGTCCCAGTGGGAAAGGGTGTGATTTTGCAGCACCCTGGAGTGAAGTTGCGCCCATTGCACCCCTGGAATTGCCGCTGTCATCCGCCCGATTATTCTCATCGCGGTCCTGACCGTGCAGGTCGACATCCCCCGGAGGGCCCTTGTGTCCTGCCGCAGGTTGAGGGCTTTTTCTGATGTTAGGTACGATCGGGCCTGTGCGGAGTCCAGGACGTACCCCAAGTACGTAATCCTCTTGGAGGGGGTTAGCTGTGACTTCTCCTTGTTGATAAGCCACCCCAGACTTTCCAGAAAAGATATCGTACGTTCGATGTGCGATCTCAGGCCTCCCTCTGTGTCCGCAAATAAAAGCAGGTCGTCCAAATAGGGGATAATGTTTATCCCTTCCAGTCTCAAAACTCTTAAAGGCTCCGCTAAAATCTTGGTGAATATCCTCGGGGCCGACGACAGGCCGAAGGGGAGTGTGTTGAACTGAAATAGCACCGGACCCTTTTCTCCTTCCAGCGCAAACCTCAGGAATCTCCTGGAATCTTCTCTTATCGGGACATGTAGGTATGCGTCTTGCAGATCTATCGAGGCCATGAACACCCCAGGTGAAAGGAGTTCCTTCACCGTGTATATGGATTCCATACGGAATTTGCTGGGCCTCACGAACTCGTTCACCTTCCGCAGATTCAATATCATCCTGTAAGTACCTGACGGTTTTTTCCTTAGAAAGAAATGGGAGAAGAATCCACTTCCCCTTTCCTCTTCTCTCAACTGGCAGATAACGTTCTGACTGAGCATATTTTGTAGGAGGTCCACCAGCGCATCCGCCATAGCCCTGTCCTTTGGCAGGGGTGTTGCAAAGAATCTCTGAGGGGGGGCCCTTGTGAACTCTATTCTGTACCCCCTGTGGATGGCCTCCAGAATGTAGGTGTTCTGGGTTATCCTTAGCCATTGTGCGTGGAAGCGCCCCAGTCTCGCTCCCACCTGGCCTCTCCAGTCACTTCGGCTGGGTTTTGGGTCTATTCTGGCCGGGGTTGAAAAGGAAACCTCCCCTGCCTCTCGGCTCGTTCCTGCCTCTTCTTGCGCCCCAGCCTGGGCGCTGGGTTTGGAACCTAGCTTCCCTTGACGCGTATCGCCTGGATGGGCGAAACCCCTTCCGTCCAACCTGCCTGCTGGGGACCGGGAAGCTCTTTTTCCTGTCGGCCGACCTTTCCAGGACTGAATTCAGCTCTGGGCCGAAAAGGAGTTTACCTTCAAACGGCAGGCCACAGAGTTTAGATTTGGAGGCCAGATCCCCCTGCCACGATTTCAGCCAGATAGCCCTCCTTGCCGTGTTTATGAGCGCTGTAGATCTAGCAGAGAGTCTGATGGTCTCTGCTGATGCGTCCGCGATGAAGGCTACCGCTTTCTCCAGCACCGGAAGGGACTTCAGAATCTCTTCCCCCGGAGTGCCTTGTTCCAGATGCGAACGGAGCTGCCCCAACCACACATCCAGGGTTCTGGACACACAGGTCGTTGCCACTGCAGGTTTAAAATTCACTGCGGACGCTTCCCATGCCCTCTTCAGGAAGGCGTCCGCTTTCCGATCCATCGGGTCTTTTAGGGACCCACCGTCTTCAAAGGACAGATCCGTGTCCTTCGAGATCCTCGAGAGAGGGGCGTCTGGTTTTGGGCAAGTCTCCCAAACCGAGGCATCTTCCTCCTTAAAGGGGAAACGTCTCTTGAGGTTCTTGGGAAGGAAAGCCTTCTTCTCTGGCTCTTCCCATTCTCTCCTGATCGTGGACCATAGGGCAGGGTGTACTGGGAATGTACGGCTGCTTTTTGCCTGTAGCCCTGCGTACAGTTGGTCGTGGAGGGAGAGGTCCTGCTGTTCTTCCTCCAGATCCAGGATCTCATAGATCACCTTTAACAGGTCCTCCGTGTCTTCCACCTGAAAAAGGAACCTGTCTGCCTTTGGGCCCTGAGCCTCAATCTCAAAAGAAAGTTGCCAAACAAGGCCCTTACCTTACTGCAGGCCTCCCCCGCTCCTGACAGATCTGCCTCCATGCCGCCGCAGACTCTGCCTCGGTGCGACGGTTTTTCAGGGGCTGGTGGGCTCCGCCCCCCCCCCCTGCGATCCCCCCTCGCCGACCCCCCTCTCACGGCCGCCGGTGGAGAAGCGGCCGTGGCACGGGTTCCTTCCACGGCCCGCCGCCCATTTCCAAGATGGCGGCGGCCGTTCCCTGCTCCTGCGCCGGAAGTGACGACACCCGGCGCCCGGAAGTGACGACACCCGGCGCCCAGAAGTGACGCGATCGCAGCGTCCAGACCCACCGCAGCCGAGCCTCCTGGCCATGCTGCCGGGATCCAGGAGCAGGTAAGACTTACCTGAACCCCCAGGGAAAGGCACCAATGCCTCGGTCGGCGGAGCGGGCTCTACCCCCCTGGAGAGCCCCGCTGGGACCATCTGGGGCCGACGCCCCCACCCCACAACGGGCATCCCTGGTGAAACTGGCTGAAAGGTCCAGCCAGGGACCCTCTGTACTCCGCCAGAGAGCCCAGATAAAAAATAAAAAACGGGCGTAGCTCCTTCCTGGCCGGAGGAAACACTAAAACTGGGGGCCAATGGGAGAGAGGACGCCTATAAAGGGGAAAAAAAGGTGGAGCGGGTGTTTCCTGGGAGGAGCCCTATCTCTCAAGTGAGCTGTCCTAGAAGATGACTCGGGAAAATGTACCAAGACATTCTTGATAAAAATCTGCTGCCATCTACCAAGATGATGAAGCGAGGGTGGACATTTCAGTCAGACAATGATCCCAAACACAAAGCCAAGGAAACTTTCAATTGGTTTCATAGAAAGAAAATAAAGCTGCTAGAATGGCCCAGCCAACCACCTGACTTGAATCCTATGGAAAGAACTAAAGATCATAGTTCATAGAAGAGGCCCACGGAACCTTTAAGATTTGAAAACTATGTGGAAGAATGGGCCAAATCACACCTGAGCAGGGTGGATAAAAATCAATGATTTTTTAAAAAAAAAATAAAAAAAATTGGATTTTTTTATTTAAATCGGATTATTTTTTAAATAAAATGCTTTTTGAGGAAAATATATTACCATCCAAAAGGTTATTCCATCATGAAATAAAGATTAGTTTTTTATTTATGTAGAATAAGGCTGTATATGTTTAATGTTTTTGGTAAATTCCATGAATCCATTCACAATGTCATGCTCTTCCAGAGGTTTTTGTAAGATTATTGGTCAGTTTCTCTGCCTACAAGATATTATCACAGATGTTGGTTTACTTTTGCAGTTCTCAAAACTGAATTTGACTCAGCGGAGATCACATGACTCTTCTTCACAGCAAAAATGTTATAACATGAACAGAGTTAAGAAAAAGACCTTCATCCTAACTTCTACAAACCTATGAATACAGAATCAACCCCTTCACTGCTAAGTTTCAAGAAGTTCAGTGAATAGAATAGAAACAATATTTTTCTGATTGTTTGGAGTGGAATAGATCTGCACAAGAAGAAAGTGAAACTAAGTGTGAGGAGGAGGGGCTGACAGTCTAAGTTTCTTAAAATATATATATTTTGTTTAGCCAAATCAGTTACCAAACATGGATGTTTAAGCAAATCACATATGCTGGAATGTTATTGTTTCAGATGAATAAATCTATTTAAATTGTTATTATTAAGGTAATGATTATTTTTCTCCTTCCTAAATACAACAGAAAAGTTGTCCAAATATGAATGATTAACCTATTAAACTGGGGATAAAAAAAACTAATATGAAAAGTTGTTATTCTAAAAATCTTCATCTACTTGCATATTAAAGTTATACCAGCAAGAATTAGTCTTTATGTAGAAAACTAGGATTTATATCAAGCCTTACTGACTAGTGATTTAAATCAAATCCACCCTGCACCTCAGCAACTCGTGACTAGTTTCTACATACAGGAGCCTTCAAGCTGTCATTACCACCAAAGAATTTTCTAGGAGTATTAAATAAACTTCAGTTAGCGTGTTCAATACTTTTTCCCTGTGTCATTCCATTTTAAACACACAACTTAATTTCTGAATTTCTTTGTATGTATGGATTGCATGGGCTGTTACCAACGTGGTGAAAATTTCATATCAATAGCACCTTTAGAAATATATTTACTGAGAAAAATGGTGACGTGTTCAATACTTGTTTAACCCGCTGTATATAGTATATACTATATAAAAAACATGAAAAAGGAAAGAAACCTGTTTCCTTCTTAAGTGACATACTCTAGAGAGAGGGGAACTAATAGATGTGAACACATACTGTATAAGCCAAGAATATTTACTATAAAAATTTAGAGCATGCAAGGTGCGACACCTTTGCCAGATCCCCGCTGTGAGCTGTCAATATGGGACAGACACAGGAAAAATGCCTCTCCAAAGTGGGAGCATAGGAAGGAAACTGGAAACATGTTTATTCACTCAACTATAAATCTATCTTTCATACATTTTCCGCTCCAAGAGCATTAATGGCCTAGATACTGACCAACGACATGTGATAACAGCAAACCATGAAGACCAGGGCAACGTTTAAAGGAACATAGCAGTGAAACATCATTTTGGGGCAGCACAGCGGCTAAATGGTTAGCACTTCAGCCTGGCAGTACTATGGTCGTTGGTTCAAATCCCAACCACAACATCGTAAAAGTGGAAAACCCAAATTCTCCTGCGCTTAGGGTTGGACTCTAGGTCATAGGGATCACACAACGAATGTCTTGGAATATGCATGCCTTGCTGCCCTCAAAGAACCGGGGAGTCCAAAAGTACTAATATTTATTTATTTCAGGTACTTATATAGTGCCGTCAATTTACGCAGCACTTTACATACAGTGGGGATCGAAAGTTTGGGCACCCCAGCTAAAAATTTGTATTAATGTGCATAAAGAAGCCAAGGAAAGATGGAAAAATCTCCAAAAGGCATCAAATTACAGATTAGACATTCTTATAATATGTCAACAAAAGTTAGATTTTATTTCCATCATTTACACTTTCAAAATAACAGAAAACAAAAAAATGGCGTCTGCAAAAGTTTGGGCACCCTGCAGAATTTATAGCCTGCATTGCCCCCTTTGCAAAGCTGAGACCTGTGAGTGTCATGGATTGTTCTCAATCATCGTCTGGGAAGACCAGGTGATGTCAATCTCAAAGGTTTTAAATGCCCAGACTCATCTGACCTTGCCCCAACAACCAGCACCATGGGTTCTTCTAAGCAGTTGTCTAGAAAACTGAAACTGAAAATAGTTGACGCTCACAAAGCTGGAGAAGGCTATAAGAAGATAGCAAAGCGTTTTCAGATGTGAATATCCTCTGTTCGGAATGTAATTAAGAAATGGCAGTCATCAGGAACAGTGGAAGTTAAAGCAAGATCTGGAAGACCAAGAAAAATATCAGACAGAACAGCTCGCAGGATTGTGAGAAAAAACAATTCAAAACCCACGTTTGACTGCACGATCCCTCCAGAAAGATCTGGCAGACACGAGTTGTGGTACACTATTCCACTATAAAGAGATGCTTGTACAAATATGGTCTTCATGGAAGAGTCATCAGAAGAAAACCTCTTCTACGTCCTCACCACAAAAATCATGGTTTGAACTTTGCAAATGAACATATAGACAAGCCTGATGCATTTTGGAAACAAGTTCTGTGGACCGATGAGGTTAAAATTGAACTTTTTGGCCGGAATGAGCAAAGGTACGTTTGGAGAAGAAGGGGCACAGAATTTAATGAAAAGAACCTCTGTCCAACTGTTAAGCATGGGGTTGGATCAATCATGCTTTGGGGTTGTGTTGCAGCCAGTGGCACAGGGAACATCTCACGAGTAGAAGGAAAAATGGATTCAATAAAATTTCAGCAAATTTTGGATGGTAACTTGATGCCATCTGTGAAAAAGCTGAAGTTAAAGAGAGGATGGCTTCTACAAATGGATAATGATCCTAAACACACCTCGAAATCCACGGGGGATTACATCAAGAGGCGTAAACTGAAGGTTTTGCCATGGCCTTCACAATCTCCTGACCTCAACATAATTGAAAATCTATGGATAGACCTTAAAAGAGCAGTGCGTGACAGACAGCCCAGAAATCTCAAAGAACTGGAAGACTTTTGTAAGGAAGAATGGGCAAAGATACCTCAAACAAGAATTGAAAGACTCTTGGCTGGCTACAAAAAGCGTTTACAAGCTGTGATACTTGCCAAAGGGGGCAGTACAAGATATTAACTCTGCAGGGTGCCCAAACTTTTGCAGACGCCATTTTTTTGTTTTCTGTTATTTTGAAAGTGTAAATGATGGAAATAAAACCTAACTTTTGTTGACATATTATAAGAATGTCTAATCTGTAATTTGATGCCTTTTGGAGATTTTTCCATCTTTCCTTGGCTTCTTTATGCACATTAACACAAATTTTTAGCTGGGGTGCCCAAACTTTCGATCCCCACTGTATATATTGTACATTCACATCAGTCCCTAACCCTCAAGGGGTGTACAATCTAAGGTCCCTAACTTACATTCATACATACACATACTAGGGACAATTTACACAGGAGCCAATTCACCTACCAGCATGTCTTTGGAGTGTGGGAGGAAACTGGAGTACCCGGAGGAAACCACACAGGCACAGGGAGAACATGCAAACTCCAGGCAGGTGGTGCTGTGGTTGGGATTCGAACCAATGACCCTAGTACTGCCAGGCGGAAGTGCTAACCATTTAACCAGCCTACTAATAGAGAAAACCAAAACAGAGGGCGCACCGGCCTTGTGCATTACCTTTAAAAGTATGTTTATTAAATTTAAAAGAAGGTATTCTACTCACAAAAGTACATGAAAATAAGCACATCATATGAGACCGCTCTGTCCAATTCGCACTGCGTTTCTGAATGGTGATGAGAAAGATGGACATCCAAAATACTGACGCATTTCAAGGACTAGCCTCTTCCTCAGAGGCTCTGAGGAAGAGACTAGTCCTTGAAATGTGTCAGCCATTTTGGATGTCTATCATTCTCATCATCAACCACAGCATCACCTGCCTGAAGTTTGCATGTTCTCCCTGTGCCTGCGTGGGTTTCCTCTGTGTACTCCGGTTTCCTCCCACACTCCAAAGACATGCTGGTAGGTTATTTGGCTCCTGTCTAAGTTGGCCCTAGTATGTGTATGTATGAATGTGAGTTAGGGACCTTAGATTGTACACCCCTTGAGGATTAGGGACTGATGTGAAGGTACAATATATATGTAATACTATGTGTATGTATGGATGTAAGTTAGGGATGTTATATGAATACTATGAATACTATGTGTAATATACTATGGTGATACTATGTGTTACATGAATACTATGTGTATGTATGGATGTAAGTTAGGGATGTTATATGAATACTATGTGTAATATACTATGGTGATACTATGTGTTACATGAATACTATGTGTATGAATGTGAGTTAGGGACCTTAGGTTATGCGCCCCTTGAGGATTAGGGACTGATGTGAATGTACAATATATATGTAAAGCGCTGCTTAAATTTACGACGCTATAAATAATATAAATACATTTTGCCGTCGAAGTTTGTTGGAAGACCTTGCATTCAATACGTGAAGCTGGTTTCCCTTCCCACTGAAACCAAATAGCTGTCAATATTTTTCGCATTATCTTCAAAGCCTGCAAAAATACAGCCCAGATGTGTTCTCCGGTCCCATCATCGCCCTTTGGAGCTCTTACGAGTCTGAGGATGCACGGTACAGAACAAGATGCTGCTAAGACAGGCAGAAGCCTAGTGAAAACCTCATTAGTTGCACAGAAAATCCAAATTAAAGAAACAAAATGGGCTTTGTATCAGCATAGCTTCTAGGTTCATTTGGCCCGATACCAGCAACTGCTCTTTAACCGGTTGTGAAACACGTTAATAAAAAACTTCAAAGAACACAGAGTGTGTATAATATTCCTGCCCCACTGCTGCTCCCCCACCCCACGCTAGCTGATTAATGCCAGCTGCCAAAATGACAGCCAGGAACTGACGTGTGTGAATATAGCAGCTGTAGTAGCTGTTGCTGTCAGAAGACATTCAGGGGAATTCCAATAAAGCACTTCTGACACTTTTCTGGCACGATGACCCTTCAAAATGCTCTGTGCCAGATTAAAAAAAAATCCCCACTGCCAGGCTCGGTGACTTTGTCGAAGGTGTGTGGGACATCCGAAGAGTTAATAGTGCCACTTTTACAAAGTGCTGTTATTAAAGCACAACTCCGGTTCTGCTGTTTTTCACTGCCAGCAGGTGGGCTCTTTATTGCAGAAGAGACACTCAAATTTCTCCTCTGCAATGAGATACATCTACCTGCTTGCTCTCGGCATTGATCGGCATGTATAATCAGCTTAACCACTTCAAGTCTGGACACTTTCACCCCCTTCCTGTCCAGGCCAGCATTCAGCGCTATCACACTTTGAATGACAATTGCGCAGTCATGCAACACTGTACCCATATGAATTTTTTTACTTTTTGAGACAGATAAAACTTTATTTTGGTGGTATTTATTCACCACTGGGATTTTTTCTTTTGCTATATATAAAAAAAAAAAAAAAAGTGTTTTTCTTCTAAAATTTTACAAATAATCTTTCTTCAAATACCTTGGCCAAAATTTATTCAGTTATCTATTTAGTAAAAAATAAATAAATAAAAAAAATAACCCAAATTAGTTTGTAACCAAAAATTATAATTTTTATTTTTTTATATTATTATTTATGGCTTTTTTTAAACATACTGTCGCCATAGTGACACTGTACTACTTGTGGGGGGTGATGAAGATTTTTTGTTTTACACTGATTGCTTTTATACCCATAAAGGCTGTAAAAGCAATCATTTCTCCTCCTCTTTGGCTGCATTCTTGCAGCCATTGAGAAATACTGTGTGAGCTGTGATTGGTCAGAGCTTGTCACATGGTACAAGGCTGTTGTGAATAGCCTTGTACCATGTGACCTCTGTGATCATTCACAGATTTCACAAGTAGTAAGCAATGATGGCAGGAAGTGACATCTTGTTTACTACTATTCATGTGATCACTGATTGGCCAATCAGGGATCACATGAATAGGGACCTCACACAGAGGTCCTGTACAGCAATCGCGGTGCCGCGCACTCCCAGGGAGTGAGCAA
Organism: Staurois parvus; assembly: GCF_062004578.1. NCBI lineage: Eukaryota > Metazoa > Chordata > Amphibia > Anura > Ranidae > Staurois > Staurois parvus. Next base: position 1,163,497 of record NW_028318696.1, on the reverse strand, counting down.
AGGCTGTAAAATGCGGGTGCCGTTTATGAACGGCAACCAGCTCCTGCACTGCTCCTGTCCGGCTGTTTATGTACATGGGTCGGACGGGAAGAGGTTAAAGAGGAGCTCCACCAAAAAGGGGAGGTTCAACTTTAAAGACTGGTCCACCGCTCCCTAATTAGGAGTGTCACCTTTGGGGAGCGTGGGGGGAGTGGGTGCCGGAATTTGACAGGTACCGGCACCCACTTCTGCTGTGATCGCCTATGCGATCTGAAGTTGTTCCCTGCCATCCCCATAGTTTTCTGGGACATGCGACAGGTCCCAGAAGACTACGGGACCATTCAGAATACTGCCCTACTCTCGCATGCGCAGTGGGCACCTGGCTGTGAAGATGCCGGCACCATGAACACCAGACGGCTGGTGAAACGGGCTGCGGGGAGGACACCGGATCCTTAAGGCGGCCATAGATTTCCAATTTTCTTGCCAAATTATCGACCGGAAAAAAAAAAATTGTCCGATGTTCGTACCATTAGTGGGGGAAAATGTTGGCCGTTTTTCTTAATTTTAAGAGATTTTGAAAATCGTCCAAGCTGGAAAATCCTGGGATGATTTGTTAGATCGGCCGATTTTCGCGGTAATTTATGGTCAAATCGGCCGTTCTTCTGGCTGATTTGACAATAAATTGACTATGAAGAAAAAGAAGAAATAGATTTTGCAGGAGAATTAGAAATAGAATATCAAGAAGAAGAATAGAAGAAAAGAGGAGAAGATGAAATAGATTTTGCAGAAGACGGAGAAGAAAAAAAGTTGCAACATTGTATCTATTTGTATGCATTTGGGATACAGATGTTTCTATTCAAGTACAAATAGATACAATGTTGTTTCTCTTCTTCTTCTTCTGCATAATCCATTTCTTCTGTCAAATATAATAGCGGGTCTCTATGCAGGAACACCACTATTATATTAATTGATGGCCGTAGACGGGACTAAAACCTGCCGACTTTTTTTTAAATTAGTGGCAACATTGGCCGTCTGAATGACCGATTTACGACTTTAAAAAAAAACAAAAAAAACGGCCGATTGTCCCCACATCTATGGCCTGCTTTAGTCTGCTGTTGGCTATAAAATCTGCCTGATGTCAATTACAAGGGACTTATCTTATCTTCCCCATCAGTCTCTACCCACTGAGAGGGTAGCAGCAGCAAATCAAGGGACAGGTAAGTGGCTGTTTTTTTGTTGTTTTTTTTAAGTCAGCAAGCTACAGTTTTTGTAGCTGCTGACATTTTTTTACAGTGAGACTGTGTGCACTAAGAAGTGATATCACACAGATCTTCTTCTGTTTCGCATCTTGCGGAACAGAATGGGGACCATTGCTATCTCCGGACGTCCGGCGAGAAGGACGTGCGTCGGCGAGCTCCTGCTCCCCTGGCCCCAATCCGCTGCCATCTGGGCAGCAGCGGACCCTAACGGGGGCCCCACGATCCTTCGGTCCCTGCTCATCAGCCAGGTAAGGCCACTGCACCTTTTCCCCGGACCTCCGGGACTTGCGGCCTACCCGGCACCCGAAGCCTCGATTTTTGGCGCGGCCGACCCGGATCGCCGGGCATCAGCCCAGGCCGCCGCTGCTCTGTTCCCCGGTCCCCGCCGATCAGCCAGCCTCCCCAGGGCCCCCCTCACTGGCCCTGGGTCCATCCCGACCACCGGGTACCAGCTCGCCCGGAGCAGCCACGTGCTCGTCAGCTCCGGCGCCCCCGCGCCCGATCCGCTGCCATCCGGGCCCCTGAGCCTGCTGCCGATGTCCCCACCAACACCCTGAAGGGGACACAGACACTCCGTCCCTCCAGCGGAGCTCCGGCGGTCCGAAGCGGCTTGAGGCCTACCACGGCACCCGAAGCCGCGGTGTTTCCTGCCGGCCGTGGCTGGAATCGCAGCGGGACGCCTCCGCTCCTCCGGGGAAGCTACCACCACCAGCACCAACGGTCCTCCTAACATAGGAGGGATCCACCTCCACCCCGACGCTCCAGGACATCAGGTACTCCACCAGGGGCACCCACTACCCATCAGGGAGCCCAACCACCATCCCACCGCCAGCCACCAGGGATCCCACCACCCACCAGAAACCCTAACCACCAGGGACCCCTAACCACTATCCCTCCAGGGATCGCTACTAACCCACCAGGGATAGCACGGCCACCATCCCACCAGGGATCCCCTGCCCTCCACCCCACCTGGGACTACCAGCCACCTCCCACTGCGTTTCGGACACTGCTTCGCCATCCCTGACCAGCACCCCCTCACCCACCCTGACCCTTCCTGCACCCCGCTCACCCCAACATGCCGCCCGCGCTCCTCCTCCTTGTCCTCCTCTCCTCCATCCCTAAAACCGCCTTCCTCTACCCACCCACCCCCGCTAAGCAGCTCTATATCGCCCCCTCACTTCTCCCCTCTCCCCACTACGGCACCCACCACCTCCTCCTGCTACTCCACTTCCCCGCTGACCCACTTGCCACCACTTTCAGACCCAAGCGCTCCTACACCTCCCGTTCCCACGCCACCTTCCTCACCCTCCTCCTTCTCATATCAGCTGGGGACATCTCCCCAAACCCTGGCCCCTCACCACCTCACACCCCCCCTAGAGCCCCCCCTGCTCACGCCAGCCGACGCGACCCCCTCAACCTCATACATGTACCCCTCCTCCCCATATCTATCCCCCCTCTCTCGGTTGCACTCCTGAATGCTCGTTCGGTTTGCAATAAGCTTACCGCCATCCATGACCTCTTCATCTCTCGCTCCCTCAACCTCCTAGCAATCACCGAAACTTGGGTACAGGCCACCGACTCCACCTCCCCTGCGGCACTCACTCATGGAGGTCTCATCTGGACCCATTCACCAAGACTGAGCGATCGCAGAGGTGGTGGTGTCGGCTTGCTCCTGTCACCGCTTAGCACCTTCCAGGTCCTCCCTAACCCACCCTCTCTTTCCTTCCCCTCCTTTGAGGCGCACTGCATCCGACTCTTCTCACCCACCCCCCTAAGGATCGCAGTGATCTACAGGCCTCCCGGACCCATAGCCCGCTTCCTGGATGACTTCGCCGCCTGGCTTCCCTTCTTCCTCTCCTCTGAGCTCCCCACCATCATCCTCGGGGACTTCAACATCCCCATCAACGACAACACCCCGGCTACTTCCCAATTCCTCCACCTAACCTCCTCTTTCGTGCTCACACAGCACACTCAATCCTCCACCCACCTCGGAGGGAACACCCTGGACCTCGTCTTTTCCCACCTCTGTACCCTCAACCAGTTCGCGAACACCCCCTTCCCTCTCTCCGACCACCACCTCATCACCTTCTCCATCTCCCCTTCCCCCAACTCCCCCCCTCAAAAACGCCAAACCATCACCAGCCGCAACCTCCGCAACCTGAACCCGGCCCCCCTCCACTCTGCCGCCGACTGCCTACACGACAGCATCCTCTCACTGTCATGTCCTGACATAGCCACCACCTTGTACAATGACTCACTGTCAGCTGCCCTAGACTCTCTGGCACCCCTTACCACACGCATCATCAAACCCAGACCGCTTCAACCCTGGCAGACCGACAGCACTAAACGCCTCAAACGTCGCAGTCGCGCACTGGAGAGACTGTGGCGCAAAACCAGGTCCCCTCATACTTTCTCCCTCTACAAATCTGCATTTCTTATCTACACCTCCTCCCTCCACGCCGCCAAGCAGGCCTACTTTGTTAACCTAATAAACACCCTCTCCTCCTGCCCCCGCCGACTCTTCTCCACCTTCAACTCCCTGCTCTCCCCCCCCCCCTCCTCCACTCAGTACCTCTCTCACCGCCCACGAAATTGCCACCCATTTCCACAACAAGATTGACGCTATCCGTAAGGACATCGTCAACTTGCAATCTACCTCCCCACCTAGCCTCCTCGCCCCCGTCACCCCTTCATCTCCCCCCTCCTCTGCCCTCACAACCGCACTGCCCCCCTCCTCTCCCAATGCCCCGCCCACCATAACCCCCCCCGCACTGCACTCCCTCAGCCCTGTCACTACTGAGGAAGTCGCCAAAGTCCTCTCAAAAGCCCGCCTCACTACCTGCCCCCTGGACCCTATCCCCTCTCAACTCCTCCGGTCACCCCCCTCTTCCCTCATCCGCTCCCTCACCCACATCTTCAATCTCTCCCTCTCTACTGGCGTATTCCCCTCCCCCCTAAAGCACGCGCATATCACCCCCATCCTCAAAAAGCCCTCCCTGGATCCCGCGGACCCCAACAACCTCAGACCCATCTCCCTGCTGCCACTCACCTCCAAGCTCCTTGAACGCTTAGTCTACAATCGCCTAAGCTCCCACCTTACTGACAATAACCTCCTTGACCCTCTACAGTCCGGCTTCCGTCCCCTACACTCCACTGAAACCGCCCTCCTCAAAATCACTAACGACCTACTCAACGCCAAAGCCAAGGGCGACTACTCTGTCCTCCTTCTCCTGGACCTCTCTGCGGCCTTCGACACAGTTGACCACCCCCTCCTTCTTAATAAACTACTCTCCCTTGGCATCGGAGATGCTGCTCTCTCTTGGTTCTCATCCTACCTATCCCGACGCTCCTTCAGTGTCACCTACAATGGTGCCACCTCCCCCTCCCTCCCCCTCTCTGTTGGGGTCCCCCAAGGCTCTGTCCTTGGACCCCTTCTCTTCTCCATCTACACCTCCTCCCTGGGCAAACTCATACAATCTCACGGCTTCAACTATCACCTCTATGCTGACGACACCCAAATCTACCTCTCCACCCCTCACCTCACCCCCACTATCTCCGCCCGCATCACTCACCTCCTAAATGACATCTCAGACTGGATGTCGCTACATTTCCTCAAGATTAACCTCTCCAAAACCGAGCTTCTCGTCTTTCCCCCTGCCCACACCCCCCCCCCCATCCTATCCATCATCACCAACAACTCCACTATCACTTCCGCCCTGCAAGCCAAAGTCCTTGGCGTCATTCTTGACGCGAACCTCTCCCTCCAACCGCATGTCAAATCACTCACAAACACATGCAGGCTCCATCTTCGCAACATTGCCAAGATCCGCTCCTTCCTCACCCCAGACACCACCAAACTTCTAGTACACTCCCTCATCATCTCACGCCTTGACTACTGCAACTCCCTCCTCACTGGCCTACCCAAGTGCAGGCTCTCCCCGCTCCAGACCATCCTGAACTCAGCTGCCAGACTCATCCACCTTACCACCCGCTCCACCTCTGCCACCCCCCTCTGCCTCTCCCTCCACTGGCTCCCGATTGCCCAACGCATCAAATTTAAACTCCTTACCCTGACCTACAAAGCCGTTCACAACACTGCCCCTGACTACCTCACCAATCTGATCACCAGGTACCACCCTACCCGTACCCTTCGCTCCTCACAGGACCTCCTTCTATCCTGCTCCCTGGTCTCCTCCTCCCATGCACGACTGCAGGACTTCTCCAGGTCCTCCCCCATCCTCTGGAACTCACTGCCCCAATCCATCAGACTGTCGCCTTCTCTATTCACATTCAGGCGCTCCCTCAAAACCCATCTCTTCAGGGAAGCCTACCCCACCCTCACCTAACGGCCATCCTCCCTCATTCCTCCTACCACTTCATCCCCCCCAGCCACTTCCTACTGTACCTTTACCCCCTCCCTCCTAGATTGTAAGCTCGTAAGAGTAGGGCCCTCTTACCCCTCGTACGCTGTCTGTCTTTGTTGTACTGTGCCATGTATTGTCCCCCCCTATTGTACAGCGCTGAGCAAACCCTTTGGCGCTATATAAACTCGTAGTAATAATAATAATAATAATAATTAGAGGAAAGGAGAGTATACCTGCCTTTACTTTTGCTTTAATGAGCCAAATTAAAAAATAATTACCTCCAATTCAAAGATAATGAAACTGGGAGGTAATTAAGACCTACTCTAACTTAGTGTACAAAGACAGGCAGAGTGCCTGTCCCTGTACACATTGTAGTAGAGTGGCAGATTTGCTGACGCTACCCTCTCAGTGGGTAGAGACTGATGGAGAACCTATGACAATAGATTCCTGTCTGGTCCGCTTCCCTTGTAATTGACATCAGGCAGATTTTATCACCAACAGCAGACTAATGTCGGCCATAGACTGTTCGAAAATCGGCTGATTTTTCGGCCAAAAAAAAAAAGTTCGATTTTCACAAAGTTAGTGGGCCGTTTTTTCGGGGTTTTGCACAGTTTTTTTATATCGGTCATGTTGGAAAATTTGCGGCCGATTTTCCCGGCAATGATGGGCAAATCGGCCGATCGTTTTACCGATAAAAAATCCACGCATTAGCAGTGACCTGCAACGGACAGAAGTTATGGGGTGAACTTTATGATTTAGTCGCCCGATTTTTGTTATCGTGTGTGGCCGAATGAATGAACGATTTTTCTTTTTTTTTTCTCGAGAAATCGTACGATATTTCACCAGTCTATGGCCTGCATAAGGATCAGCCCAATGCCAGAAGTTATGGGGTGAACTTTATGATTTAGTTGGCTGATTTTTGTTATCGTGTGTGGTAATGTCGGCCGAATGAATCACCGATTTTTTTTTTTTCCTCGAGAAATCGGATGATATTTCACCAGTCTATGGCCTTCATAAGGATCAGCCCAATGCCTTCTGTCGCTTACAGGAGTGTACCTAATGAGGAACAATTGGTCTGTAAGTCTCCATCAGGCCATCAGTGTTTTTGAACACTGTTTAGAGGGATATAGAGAGATATTGAGTAAAATTGTTTCTTTTGTATTTACACTTTCATTCTTTTGCAGATCAAATAATAATATAAAAAGGAAAAAAATATTAAAAGGTAATAAAATAGTAAAGAAAAAACATCAGAAAAAATTGTAAAATAAGGAGTTAATTAGGGCTGATTAAGACTAAGGGTCAACATAAGATTAAAAGGAGACAAATTATTAAAACCAAAAGTCCACATTGCTTTGGTCCATAGACATTGTACAGGTATGAGAGGTGAAGTGACTAAAGAACAAATGTAGACAAATTTTAACATACTCAACAGACTGCCAAAAACTAAAGGAGATGTCGAGTCAAAGCTCTTTCGGCCATACTTCTCCAATGGGTCACAGGAGTGCATTTGGTTCTACTTTCCTGTGACCCATATTCAGCAGACAGCGGGGCTAAAGTCCTCTATAGGCTGAGGTCACTCATCCGGTCCAGATTCTGGAAAGATCCTGACTTTATTGTTCGGATCTGCCCATATTCCTGAGTGGCACCATGCTCAGCATCTGAGTGCTGAGAACCCGAGTCAGCTGCTCCAATTCTCTCCACAGCCCGATGCTGCAGTGAGCGCTCGAGGGCCAGAGGACAGAGCAGTGGCTGACAGCCACCAGCTCTTTGCTCACTGAAGACTGGGAACTGAGCGAACAGCGGCCTTTGATCGCTCAGTTCTTGGTCTTGGAGGCGGTGGGTGACAGATGCAGCATCGGATCTAGGAGTATGAGTGTAATTTTAATAACCCACACTTCCCTTTTAAATACCATATTTAGAGCTGTGCATTATACACTGCAGTATTGGTCAATGACAGAGAAAGGGGAAGGTTACAAAAGGACATTGAATACTACAGAGACAAGGGAGAGACCGGCTAAAAAAAAATCTGGAGTGGTGGGGGTCCTCTTGTGTTAACAGCTGCTTGATTATTCAGTGTTTGGTTCTCCTAGAATTTCTGTAGAAGCAGCCAGGCCATAAACAAAACTCACCTTCTGTACCAATTATTCAGTCTTTACACGAACATTGACTGGTCATTTCTTCTTTAATGTGACAAGTTACAATTGTCCATGTTGTCCAGTGCAGCCCTTTTACCCAAAGCTGGATAAGCCGAGAGTTTACTATAATGCTACATTCCGAAAGCAGAACTGAACCCATCAGATTTAACCGTTTCCATACCAATATTATACAATACCAATCACAACCCTATGAAAAGGTGACAGCTATTTGCTATCTTGCCTTTCATGGTGTGTGACTGCAGAGCTCAATCTCACTCCCATGAAGACAGATTGAGCTCTGCAGCCACTTTTGCAGACATTGTTTTCTTATTCCAGGTCAAAATCCTGCGCAATGCCCCTTTCGATCAGTTGACCATGTTGACCGCGCTTATGCTTATTTCCCGGAAATTGCATACGCCGCCAAAACCTTTGGTTCTGTACCTCACAACATAGCAAATAAATTGGCAACTTCAGTCACAGTGGCACCAGCTAAGCGCCAACAATTTGCCCTCTTTTAAGCTCAGTAAGCTCCGACACGACTCCATATTACCCGCAGCGCACGCAGTTAATGACAAAAGTTAGGCTTCCCAGCTATTAGCTAGGTGTCTCATCACACAGCAGAAGCAAAGAAATGTTACATCACCAACAACATCACCCAAGATACAACCGTTCCTAACCTCGGAAACCACTAAGCAACTTATTCACTCCCTTGTTATCTCTCACCTTGACTACTGTAACTCCCTCCTCATTGGCCGACCTCATCGCAGGCTATCCCCTCTTCAGTCTATCATGAATGCTGCTGCCAGACTCATCCACCTTACTAACCGTTCTGTATCTGCCACCCCTCTCTGCCAATCCCTCCACTGGCTTCCCATTGCCCAACGGATAAAATTCAAAACACTAACGTATAAAGCCATTTATAACTCTGCCCCAAATTACATCACTAATCTTGTCTCCAAACATCACTAGAACCGTACTCTCCACGCACGACCTCCTGCTCTCTAGCTCCCTTGTCTCCTCCTCCCATGCTTGTCTCCAGGACTTCTCTAGAACTTCCCCCATCCTCTGGAACGCTCTACCCCAATTTATCAGACTAGCACCTACTCTGCTCACTTTTAGGCAATCTCTGAAAACCTCTCTCTTCCGGGAAGCCTATCCTGCCCTCAGCTAATAATGGAATCTTTTACTCCTACCAGTCCATCCCCCACAGTTATTACCTTTTGTACTACTAGCCCCCCCCCTCCCTCCTAGATTGTAAGCTCCCAGGATCAGGCCCTCCTATCCCTCTTGTATTGAACTGTATTGTTGCTGTATTGTCTCCCATTATAATGTAAAGCGCTGAGCAAACTGTTGGCCCTATATAAATCCTGTATAATAATAATAATCACTTTCAATGCAAAACATGTCACTTTCACACCAGCAGATCATATAGTGTCTCCATTTTTTGTCCGGCCCCTGTACTTCTCATACTAAAGATAAAAAAAGGAAGAAAAATCAACAAAAATAGAGGCAGGAAGTAGGAAGGGGATTCATAGGAACAAAAAAGAAGGAACTGAAAACAGATCTTCGACCAAAAATAAAAGTGTCACTTTTCCTCTTCATACCCCAACTAATTTGCAGCATACAGTGCATCTAGAAAGTATTCACAGCGCTTAACATTTGCCACATTTTATGTTACATCCCTATTCCAAAATGGGTTAAAATAATTTTTTTTCCTCAACATTCTACAAACGATACCCCATAATGACAACGTGAAAAAAGTTTGTTTTTAAATCTTTGAAATTAAAAAACAAACAAACATATACACAAGTATTCCCGGCCTTTGCTCAGTACTTTGTTGAAGCCCCTTTAGCACCAATTACAGCCTCAAGTAGTTTGGAGTGTGATGCTACAAGCTTGGCACACCTATTTTTGAGCAATTTCTCCCATTTTTTGCAGTACCTCTCAGGCTCCATCAGGTTGGTTGGGGAGCGTCGGTGCACAGCCATTTTCAGATCTCTCCAGAGATGTTCAATCGGGTTCAAGTCTGGGCCACTCCAAGACATTCACAGAGTTGGCCCGTAGCCACTCCTTTGTTATGTGGGCTGTGTGCTTAGGGTCGTTGTCCTGTTGAAAGATGAACCATCGCCCCAGTCTAAGGTCCAGAGCACTCTGGAACAGGTTTTCATCAAGGATGTCTCTGTACATTGATGCATTCATCTTACCTTCGATCCTGACTAGTCTCCCAGTTCCGGCCACTGAAAACCATCCCCATAGCATGATGCTGCCACCACCATGCTTCACTGTAGGGATGGTATTGGTCAGGTGGTGAGCGGTGCTCACGGTCTGAGAGCTCCTCAGGTGCCTTTTGGCAAACTCCAGGCGGGCTGCCATTTGCCTTTTACATATACAGTCAGGTCCATAAATATTGGGACATGGACACAATTTTAACATTTGTGGCTCTATACACCACCACAATGGATTTGAAATGAAACGAACAAGATTTGCTTTAAGTGCAGACTGTCAGCTTTAATTTGAGGGTATTTACATCCAAATCAGGTGAACGGTGTAGGAATTACAACAGTTTGCATATGTGCCTCCCACTTGTTAAGGGACCAAAAGTAATGGGACAGAATAATAATCATAAATCAAACTTTCACTTTTTAATACTTGGTTGCAAATCCTTTGCAGTCAATTACAGCCTGAAGTCTGGAACGCATAGACATCACCAGACGCTGGGTTTCATCCCTGGTGATGCTCTGCCAGGCCTCTACTGCAACTGTCTTCAGTTCCTGCTTGTTCTTGGGGCATTTTCCCTTCAGTTTTGTCTTCAGCAAGTGAAATGCATGCTCAATCGGATTCAGGTCAGGTGATTGACTTGGCCATTGCAGAACATTCCACTTCTTTCCCTTAAAAAACTCTTTGGTTGCTTTTGCAGTATGCTTTGAGTCATTGTCCATCTGCACTGTGAAGCGTCCAATGAGTTGTGAAGCATTTGGCTGAATATGAGCAGATAATATTGCCTGAAACACTTCAGAATTCATCCTGCTGCTTTTGTCAGCAGTCACATCATCAATAAATACAAGAGAACCAGTTCCATTGGCAGCCATACATGCCCACACCATGACACTACCACCACCATGCTTCACTGATGAGGTGGTATGCTTAGGATCATGAGCAGTTCCTTTCCTTCTCCATACTCTCTCTTCCCATCACTCTGGTACAAGTTGATCTTGGTCTCATCTGTCCATAGGATGTTGTTCCAGAACTGTGAAGGCTTTTTTAGATGTCGTTTGGCAAACTCTAATCTGGCCTTCCTGTTTTTGAGGCTCACCAATGGTTTCCATCTTGTGGTGAACCCTCTGTATTCACTCTGGTGAAGTCTTCTCTTGATTGTTGACTTTGACACACATACACCTACCTCCTGGAGAGTGTTCTTGATCTAGCCAACTGTTGTGAAGGGTGTTTTCTTCACCAGGGAAAGAATTCTTCGGTCATCCACCACAGTTGTTGTCTGTGGTCTTCCGGGTCTTTTGGTGTTGCTGAGCTCACTGGTGCGTTCCTTCTTTTTAGGAATGTTCCAAACAGTTGTTTTGGCCACACCTAATGTTTTTGCCATCTCTCTGATGGGTTTGTTTTGTTTTTTCAGCCTAATGATGGCTTTCTTTACTGATAGTGAGAGCTCTTTGGATCTCATCTTGAGAGTTGACAGCAACAGATTCCAAATGCATAAAGCACACTTGAAATGAACTCTGGACCTTTTATCTGCTCATTGTAATTGGGATAATGAGGGAATAACACACACCTGGCCATGGAACAGCTGAGAAGCCAATTGTCCCATTACTTTTGGTCCCTTACCAAGTGGGAGGCACATATGCAAACTGTTGTAATTCCTACACCGTTCACCTGATTTGGATGTAAATACCCTCAAATTAAAGCTGACAGTCTGCAGTTAAAGCACATCTTGTTCGTTTCATTTCAAATCCATTGTGGTGGTGTATAGAGCCAAAAATGTTAAAATTGTGTCGATGTCCCAATATTTATGGACCTGACTGTAGTTACATAGTTAGTCTGGCTGAAAAAAAGACAAGCCCATGCAGTTCAACCATAAAAAAAAAATAAAAAATTTACTGAGGAGTGGCTTCCGTCTGGCCACTCTACCATACAGGCCTGATTGGTGGAGTGCTGCAGAGATGGTTGTTCTTCTGGAAGGTTCTCCTCTCTCTACAGAGAAATGCTGGAGCTCTTTCACATTGACCATCGGGTGCTTGGTTACCTCCCTGGCTAAAGCTCGTCTCAGCTCATTTTGGCCGGGCGGCCCGCTCTAGGAAGATTCCTGGTGGTTCCAAACTTCTTCCATTTACAGGTGGAGGCCACTTTGCTCATTGGGACCTTCAATGCTGCAGAAATGTTTCTGTACCCTTCCCCAGATCTGTGCCTTGATACAATCCTGTCTCGGAGGTCTACGGACAATTCCTTGGACTTCATGGCTTGGTTTGTGCTCTGACATGCACTGTTAACTGTGGGACCTTCTATAGTCAGGTTTATGCCTTTCCTAATCATGTCCAATCAACTGAATTCCCCACAGGTGGACTCCAATCAAGTTGTGGAAACATCTCAAGGATGATCAGTGGGAACAGGATGCACCAGAGCTCAATTTTGAGTGTCATGGCAAAGGCTGTGAATACTTATGTACATGTGTTTTTTCATTTTTAATAAATTGTAAAGATTTCAAAACAAACTTCTTTCACGTTCTCATTATGGGGCATTGTTTGTAGAATGCTGAGGGAAAAAAAATGAATTTAATCCATTTTGGAATAAGGCTGTAACATAACAAAATGTGGCAAAAGCTATACGCTGTGAATACCTTACTGGATGCACTGTATATTTTTGAGTAGTGGGAAACTTTTTTTTGACAGGTACTCGCCCCTACTTCCTAAATCCTCTCCTAGGCAAGGATGATGTCAGTTTGGCCTGTCACATCCTGGGATACCTCACAAGTCTCAGGAGGCTACAGGACCAATCTCAGTGCACTGCTGTGCCCAGCGCATGCCAAATGGGGAACTGGCTTTAAGATATCAGGAAGTCCCAAGCTGGCTCCAGGGAAATCTAGAGTGCAGCAAAGAATCAGCTGCGGGGGAAGCCAGTGCAGGACTCACTGAACTGATAAGAACCTGTTTACTAAAAGTTAACTGCTACAGTATTTGATTGTGCTGACGTAATTTAACAGCCCCGGGAGATGTTCTTCCTTAATGCGGAGTTCCATCTAAAAAAAAAATAAAAGCTAACAGCTACAAAAACTGTAGCTGCTGACTTTTAAAATACAGACACTTACCTGTCCCTTGTCCTGCGGTGTCCTCACCACTGCTGGTTTCACCAGCCGTCTTTTGTCCTCAGCGCCAGCATCCTTAGTGTGTGCACCCGTCTGACAGCTTACGGCTTCACAGCCGGGTGCCCACTGCGCATGCGCAAGTAGCGCTGCGCTTTGTGAATGGCCCCGTAGTCTTCTGGGACCTGTCACGTGCCCCAGAAGACTACGGGGAGGGAGGGTGGAGGACAACCTCCGTTTCCAATCACCTTAGGTGATCGCACTGGAAGTGGGAGGGGGTACCTGTTAAATTCGGGTATCCGCTCCCCAAAGGTGACAATCCTTAATAGGGAGCGGGGACAAAGCATAGTATATGTATGTGAGTTAGGGACCTTAGATTGTACACCCCTTGAAGGTTAGGGACTGATGGGAATGTACAATATATATATATATATGTAAAGTGCTGTGTAAATTGACGGTGCTATACAAGTACCTGTAATAAATAAAAAAAATTAAGCGAAACTTCCCCTTTTGGATGGAGCTCTGCTTTAATTTGCAGGAATTTCCTCTCACTTCCTGTTTGGCAATGGGACAGGTAGCGAAAAATATCTGCAATGGGACACAGATGGCAAAAATAAATCTGACTGGGGTTATAACCCTCCCTTACTCTAGCCAAAATTGAAAAAAGTTTTGCCTATAGTTCTACTTTAATGTGTTTTACTTGAAGGTTTTTTTTTGTGACTTTTTTTTCCATCAGCACGATAGGATTTAGAACAGGAAAAAAAATGTAAAACAGGGAAAAAAAAATTCCAATAAACATGAGCCCATTGGAGGCATTAGCTTACAGAGTATTGAGGAACTAGGGGAGGGGAGGTGCCTTCTGAGAGCAGTTCATATTTTGGAAGATACTTTGCATCCCTGTAATGTTTTGTGTACATTCTTCTCATAAAAACATCTCTAAAGACATGATAAAAGAAACAGCAGATCCAGCGAATGCGTTTCACACCAAATTCAGCGCTTTCTAAGCTATGATTAAGCACTGATTAACTTGACATGAAACGCATTCGTGGATCTGCGGTTTCCCTTATGTATTTGGAGATGTTTTTATGAGATTTCATCAGTATTTATTTATTTCAGGTACTTATATAGCACCGTCAATTTACGCAGCACTTTACACATATATATATATTGAACATTCACATCAGTCCCTAACCCTCAAGGGGCGTACAATCTAAGGTCCCTAACTCACATTCATACATACACATACTAGGGACAATTTAGACAGGAGCCAATTAACCTACCAGCATGTCTTTGGAGTGTGCGAGGAAACCGGAGTACCCGGAGGAAACCCACACAAGCACAGGGAAAACATGCAAACTCCATGCAGGAGGCGCCATGGTCGGGAATCGAACCCATGACCCATTTACTGCAAGGCAGACGTGCTACCCACTATGCCACCCATCAGTAAAGGTGATCTTATTGGATGTGCGTCCAACCAGACCTTTTTTGCTCCACGAGTCCTCATGCACACGGGACGTTTTTACAGCGGCTGTTTTTGGCTTTTGAGGGTTTTTTTTTTTTTTTTCTTACAGCCAGTAAACCCCCAGCATGTTATCCTGTGTGTCCATGGACACAGACTGTAATCAACATTTTTTAGCAGGGGCGTTTTTTGGCTGGAAAAAAAACCCAGGACTAGTGGGTTTCTAGAAGAGTTTTTTTGAGCTGTAAATACGCTCTAATGCTGAAAAACACGGCAAACCAGCATTTTTGAAATTTTTTTGACCAAAAAAAAAAAAGTTTTGTTTTGGTCAAAAAACCTAAAAGACACAAATGTGAAAAAATGCGGCAAAACTAAAAAAAAAAACTCACATTTTTAATGTGACTTTACGCAGCTAACGTTACCAGCGTTATTAAAACGCCTCGTGTGCATGGAGCCTGATACTCACATTTGTAAAGCTAGCCGTACATGGCTAAAATTAGAAAACAAATTGATTGCCCCCATCCATGCTGCAGTGCTGCTGGTGCATTCTAACAACCACTTGGCTTCGACATGGCTGAATCTCTAGAGTGAGCTGTGCATGCGCAGCTCAGTGTACTGGGGTGGACAAGTAAGTAACTTCAACCACTTCCAATCCGGCCCATGTATATAAACGGCCAGATGGGAGCAGTGCAGGGGCAGGTGGCTGTTTATAAACAGCCTCCCCACTCCCTGGGAGCGCGCAGCACCGCGATCCGGTGCCCGCTGTGTCCTCCGGATCGTTGTACGGGACCTCCGTGTGAGGTCCCAATCATGTGATCACTGATTGGCCAATCAGTGATTGCATGAAGAGTAGTAAGCAAGATGTCACTTCTGACATCATTGCTTACTACGTGTGAAATCTGCAAATGATCACAGAGGTCACATGGTACAAGGCTATTCACAACAGTCTTGTACCATGTGACAAGCTGTGACCAATCACAGCTCACACAGTATTTCTCAATGACTGCAAGAATGCAGCCAGAGAGACGGAGAAATGATTACTTTTATTATTATTATTATTATTATACAGGATTTATATGGCGCCAACAGTTTGCTCAGCACTTTACAATATAACGGGAGACAATACAGCAACAGTACAGTTCAATAAAAGCGGAATAGGAGGGCCTGATCTTGGGAGCTTACAATCTAGGAGATTACTTTTAAACCAATAAAAGCTGTAAAATCTATCAGTGTAACATAAAAAAAAAAAATCTTCATCACCCCCCACAAGTAGTATAGTCACTACGGTGACACTGTACTGCTAGGGCGACAGTATATAAAACAAAACATAAATAAATATAAAAAATAAAATAAAAATGTAAAAAATTTTTTTAGAAAAATTATAAATTTTTGGTTATAAACTAATTTGGGTTATTTTTTTTTTTTTTTACTAAAAAGATAACTGAATAAATGTTGGCCAAGATTTATGAAGAAAGATTATTTATTTGCAAAATGTTGTAACAAAAAAACTTTTCAAAATTTTGGGACTTTTTCATTTATATAGCAAAAAAAATAAATAAAATAAAAATCCCAGTGGTGAATAAATACCATTAAAATAAAGTTTTATCTGTCTCAAAAAAATGCTAAAAAAATTCATATGGGTACAGTGTTGCATGAACGCACAATTGTCATTCAAAGTGTGACAGCGCTGAAAGCTGAAAATTGGCCTGGACAGGAAGGGGGTGAAAGTGTCCAGACTGGAAGGGGTTAATGCAGAAAAGACAAAGCCTCTCTCCTGCCTGTCTGCCCACTTTTATAATTTGCCTAAAGTTCAACATAAAAGCACATTAGATTGTAAGCTCCTTTGCTGGCGGAGTCTGGTGGACACAATTGTGTGCACTGTATAAAGCAATGGAAATTAAGAAGGAAGCTCTACATGCTGGTAAGATAAATAACACCGCTGTACGCCAGGGGCGGACTGACAACTCATGGGGCCCCCGGGCAATAGGGGATCATGGGGCCCCTGTATCCTCACCCATACCCCAAAAAGCCTATGAAAAAGCCAATGAAAGGTACCAGGGGCATCTCATGGGGCCCCCTACTAACCCCAGGCCCTCGGGCAGTGCCCAAGTGCTGGAATGGTCAGTCTACCCCTGCTGTACACGCTACATGCACATCATACGTCCTGTGAATCTGGAATCCCGTGGGCCTCTACTTTCGCGTTCTTCTGAACACCAAAACCTTTCTTCTTTTTAAATAGGGTGGTGAGGGGCTACCACAGAAGCTGCCCATGCCCCCCACGGGGGAAATTCACCTATTTGCCCTCCATGTGTCACGGAAGGGAAATCTAAAATTCTAAGTTGTCACCTAAACAGGGAGGGGAAATCCTTCAATGCTGATCCAGTGACAACTTTAGAAGACGGGATTTCTCGCACATTGAAGACATCCTCACTTCCTGTGGTGTCTCTGGGACAGGAAGTTAAGGGAAATCTCCCCAATGTGACACAGCAAACAGAACACAACAGAGGTTTTAACCTTCTATTCCATCTGAAAAATTGTTTGGTACACTTTAAAGGGTTAGCCCACCTTTTCAGATAAAATTAACCCCCCCCCCCCCAGCTTTACTTACACCCATGGGTGATGAGCTGTCAGCGCCCATGCAGCTGGTGTAGTAGTCCAGGAACCTGAAATCCTCGCTCTTCTTTCTGCAGGGCTTTTGGGACAGATCAGAGTGATGTGCTGTGCCAACGCTGACCAATCAGAATCGCTCTGATCCATCCTGGAAGTGCTGCAGAGGAGGAAAGGAGTGGAGATTTCAAATCCCCAGATTGTTGTACTGGTGGTGTGGATACTGACAGCTCATCACCCACAGAGGTAAGTACAGCAGGGACCAGGGGGTGGGGAGGTAGTTTATAATTTATTTTTTTTCCCTGAAAAAGTGGTTTTATACTTTAAAGTGTATCTGTAGCCAAAATGTTTTTTCCAGTGTTGGGGTAGGATTAGAACCTCTCTGCTATCCAGTGAGAGATTTACCCTCACTTTCTGTTCCGACAACTGTGGCAGTGCCAAGGGAGAGCCCTCCGTGGTCAGCAGGCAGAGGGGAAGACACTTGGCACAGGATCCTGAAGATGGGGGTCATAACAGTAGTAGTAACACCACCTTCCCCAGCGGCCCCCTGGATATCAGATATAGATCGTTCCATCGAGCCAGGCTAGATCAATGTAAGTATGCAGAATACCGTTCCTGGAGTTCCACTGTAAAAGCACAGTCCACCTTTGTGGCCACGTGTCAGGTTTCACCTATACTTAGAGTAACATGAATCAGTCACCTACCCCCGAGCACAGCCCTTCTCCCGGTATATGAATCTAGTGCAACTTTGTGTGGCTCTCCCATCACAGCCACATCAGGGGGTCAGGGACAATGAAGGGACAATGGAGGAGGGGTGACACCGAGGGGTACAGGGACAATGGAGGAGGGGTGACGCCGAGGGGTACAGGGACAATGGAGGAGGGGTGACGCCGAGGGGGTCAGGGACAATGGAGGAGGGGTGACGCCGAGGGGGACAGGGACAATGGAGGAGGGGTGACACCGAGGGGGACAGGGACAATGGAGGAGGGGTGACACCGAGGGGTACAGGGACAATGGAGGAGGGGTGACACCGAGGGGTACAGGGACAATGGAGGAGGGGTGACACCGAGGGGTACAGGGACAATGGAGGAGGGGTGACACCGAGGGGTACAGGGACAATGGAGGAGGGGTGACACCGAGGGGTACAGGGACAATGGAGGAGGGGTGACACCGAGGGGTACAGGGACAATGGAGGAGGGGTGACACCGAGGGGTACAGGGACAATGGAGGAGGGGTGACACCGAGGGGTACAGGGACAATGGAGGAGGGGTGACACCGAGGGGTACAGGGACAATGGAGGAGGGGTGACACCGAGGGGTACAGGGACAATGGAGGAGGGGTGACACCGAGGGGTACAGGGACAATGGAGGAGGGGTGACACCGAGGGGTACAGGGACAATGGAGGAGGGGTGACACCGAGGGGTACAGGGACAATGGAGGAGGGGTGACACCGAGGGGTACAGGGACAATGGAGGAGGGGTGACACCGAGGGGTACAGGGACAATGGAGGAGGGGTGACAGAGAAGTACAGGGACAACTTAAAGGAGGTGACAGAGGGGTTCAGGCCCACAAACCAGGACAATGGAAGGGAGACAAAGAGGATCAGGCCCAGATTTCAGGACAACAGGGGTTCAGTCTCAGATTTTGGGACAATGGGGGAGGGGGTGTCACAGAGGGGGTCAAGTGTAAGATTTTAGGACAATGGGGGAGGGGTGACAGGGGTTCAGTCTCAGAATTTGGGACAATGGGGGAGGGGTGACGATGACACAAAGGGGTCCTGGGCCAGATTCAGGGACAATTTGGGTGGGGGGTGGTAGAAGGGTTCAGGCCCAAAATCCAAGCCAATGGGGGACAAATAGGGGCTCAGATTTGTGGGGAAATAGCAGGATGGTGACAGAGGGTTGAAGAACAATGGAGGAAGGGGGACAGAGTGGGGTACAGTCCCAGATTTGGGGACAGTGGGGGAGGGGTAACAAAGGGTTGAGGTCCAGGACCAGGGACAATGAAGGAGGGGTGGGATGGGTCCCAGATCACAAAACAACGGGGGAGGGGATGTGACCCAGTCCAGGCCCAGATTTGGGGACAATACAGTAAAGTGGGTGACAGAGGTGGGGGGGTTCAGGGACAATGGAGGAGGGGTGACAGAGAGGGGTTCAGGGACAATGGGGGAGGGGTGACAGAGGGTGCATGGAGATTGGGGGAGGGGTTATGGCCCAGCTTGGTCCTCCCCCGTATCGGCAGACACCGGAGGAGCACACAGGCCCCCCTCTCCCGGTCATTAGCCGGCTCCCCCTCCCCCCACTCACCGTTATAGAGGGCGATGTCCCCTCCCCGGGCCTCCAGCCGCAGCTCCCTCTGCTCCGCGTGTCTCTGGATCTCCCCGTTCGCGTCCCCGATACTGAGGAGCCGCACGCCGGGAAACACCGACACCGCCGCCATCTTTCCAGAGGCGGGCACAGCGCTCGGCGCCGGGAATTATGGGTAGGTGGAGGAGGGGACGCGCACCACAGTGCCCGAGCACAGCGACACGCAGCGGCCGGGAAGGCGGGGCCAGCACACAATGGACACACGAGGGGCGGGGCGCTAGGGGGACATCTTGTGGACGTTTTAGAGTATTACCTCTTTGAGATAAACAGAACTGACGCTGTCACGGAAAAGCGAGCGCTGAGGACACCAGCAGGTGAAGGCTGGGTATTACACCGAACAATTATGAGATCAACGCAACGCATGGGGGTTGATTGGATAAAGGCGAATAGGCTGAGCGCTGATCTGAGGGGAAGATGCAAGGAAAATGAACAAAAAAAAAACAGCATTTTTGCTCACACATGATTGGATGAAAGAAATCAGCAGGGTTTCCCCTCGGATCTAAAGCAACTGCAATGGCAGTGCACAGACTAATTGCCTTTAGTAAATCAACACCTAAGGATCGGTTCATACTATAGAAATGCACTCCAGATGTGTTTTTGATGCGTTTCAGCAGGTGCGTTTTGACAGCGTTTTTAGCACGTTCCAGTTCAATTTTTTCCCCTTTCTTTTTCTTCCATTCAAATAGGAATAGTGCATTTTGGTGCATTTTTGATGCGTTTTACCACATTCCAGTAAAGTTCTGTGCAGGAAAATGCAGCACGTTCTACTTTTTATTCTGCAACCGGAATGCACTGCATCTGCAAGCACTGATGTGAACTATGACATTGACAACCATATCACCTACTTTCTGTGCGTTTTGGATGCAGAAAAAAAGCAACTGAAACACATGTAGTGTGAACTGGCCCTAAGTGTTATGCATGCGCATTTCCTGCGTTAAACTTATTGCTCTATATATTTCGTCACTTCCCTTCTCCGTTTTGTGGGTTGTGCTTGAAGGAAAGGTTTTTGCTCATCTTTTATAGAGATCACAGCATGGATTCCATATTTCTGATCCTAATCCTGGCCATGATCGCTTGGAAGCATACGCGGCGCCAAAGGCAATACCAGAAAGTCCGGATTCTTCAGCTGCAAGTGGTTTTGGTTGTGCTTTAGATCACTCAGAGCAGATCCATACAAGTTCACTGATTACACACAGATGACCATCACAATATGAGTTCCCTCGTATCATACCAACAAAAAAAAGATTTCCAGAAATCAGCTCCTGCTTTACTTCTTTGATTTTTATCACTAGAACAGTTTTTTAATTTTTTTGTAAAAAGCTGTATTTTTGGGCTTAAATGTACTTAGAAATATATATATATATATATATATATATATATATATATATAAATAGATATAGATAGATAGATAGATAGATAGATAGATAATGGATAGATAGATAGATAGATAGATAGATAGATAGATAGATAGATAGATAGATAGATAGATAATGTATAGATAGATAGATAGATAGATAGATAGATAAAGTATTATGTAGGGGTTGGACAAAATATGGGAATACTCCATGATTTGAAGGTGTGAAAGTGACGACATGTTTTGTGTTGAAAGAGGAAGTGATGTAACATTCTTCTGCTTCCACTGTGTGATGAGACACCTAGCTAACAGGTGGAAATCCTCACTTTCATCATTCACTGCGTGCGCTGCTAGTAATACGGAGTCATGTCAGAGCTTACTGAGCTTAATAGAGGGAAAAATTGTTGGTGCCGCTTAGCTGGTGTCTCTGTGAAGTTGCCAATTTATTTGCTGTGACACGATGTACAGTAAGCTTATGATGTACAGTTTCTGGGAAAACATTGTCTGATAAGCATAAGTGCGGTCTACATGGACAACTGACTGAGAGAGACAAAAGGACATTGCTCAGGATTGTGACCCGGAATAAGAAAACAACTGCTGCAAAAGTGACTGCAGAGCTCAATCTCAGTCTTCACGGGACAGAGACTTTGATGCTCAGTAACCTCTGACACAGGGGCGGACTGACAAATCATGGGGCCCCCGGGCAATAGGGGATCATGGGGCCCCTGTATCCTTGCCCAAACTCAAAAAAGCCTATGAAAAAGTTACCAGGGGCATTTCATGGGGCCCCCTACTGACCCTGGGCCCTCGGGCAGTGCCCGAGTTTCCAAATGGTCAGTCCGCCTCTGCTCTGACATTGCTCCGTATCACTAGCAGCGTACGCCGTGAATGATGAAAGTGAGGATTCCCAACTGTTAACTAGGTGTCTCATCAAACAAAAGCAAAAGAATGTTACATCACTTCCGCTTTCAACACAAAACATGTCGTCACTTTCACACTTTCAAATCATGGAGTGTTTCCATATTATGTCCAACCCGCAAAACTGAGATTGAGCTCTGCAGTCACTTTTGCAGCAGTTGTTTTCTTATTCTGGGTCACAATCCTGCGCAATCTACCCAGACCAACAAATGCATGAAACGAATGCCAAAGATACAAACTGAATTCCAAAAACGAATGGGTTTAACATAACCTTTATGATAAAATTAAATTCTTCAGTTAAAGAATTCATCCAAAACAAAACGAAGATTTTCAGCATGCACATGTCTATTATTTATTTAAATTTTTTTTCTTACACCTTTTTAATTTAAAGTGATTGTAATTTTTGTTTCGTTTTTTTTAAATAACAAACAAATTATACTTACCTGCTTTATGCAATGGTTTTGCACAGAGTGGCCCCAATCCTCCTCTTCTGGGGTCCCCCGCTGGCGATCTTGGCTCCTCCTCTTCTCTGAGTGCCCCCATAGTAAGGCTCCTGATACGAGGGCACTAGAGTGAACCTGATCCCAAGCCAGTCTGTGTGTATCTATAGACAAACACAAAACACCCTCCACTCTCTGCTTACAGGCTTTGACTGACATCAGCAAGAGCCAATGGCTCCCGCTGCTGTCGAGACTCCTGTGAGGAGAGAGAGAGGGGAGAAGAGCTGCTGCTCTTGGGCATAATGCTGGATCGAGATCAGGCAGGTAAGTGTTTTAGAGGGGGCTGGGGGGAGGTGCTTTTGACATTTTATTATTTACTTTTATGCAGAGAATGCATTAAAGTGGTTGTAAACATCAACATGAAATATGAACAAAGCATATCCCTCTATAATGTGTAGTGTGTCAGGGGCGGACTGACCAATCAGGGCCTGTGGTCAGTGCGGGACCCCATGAGAGACTCTTGGCAGAGGAAAGACCAGGGCTCTGTGGCAGCTCTCAATTCTCAGTTGTAAATCAGGAAGAAAGGGCAGCCCACCCTCCCATCCACCTGAACAATGGAAGAAGAGGGACGTTGGATTTTCTCCACCTCCAGCCCATATTACCCCCCCCCCCCATGTCCACCCACACTATAAGCCCCGGTGCACAGCTAGTGTGGCTGTACCTGTGAAGGGGATTGTGTGGGTGGAGAATTTGAATCACAGTAGCAGCACTACATCCTGTACAAGATGCCATTGTCTGAGAATCAGGAGACCAGCCTTGTGAGTGAGAATTCACTGTATGTGGGCTTGTGGATGCTGCTGGGTTTGGGATGCCCTCAGATAGGAATCTAAGGTGTTCCACTACTACTGGAGGGCTCAGCTATCCCCCACTTCCACTCCCTCTTCTGTACCGCCTTCTGCCTACATGACATGTTACATAGGCGAGTCCGGGGAACAGTCCTTATCGCAGTGCTGGAGGGAGCTCATAACCAAAACTTCACACCACTGTATCTGCATTGGAAAAGAGGGAATTGTATTGATGGAATCACAGTGTTGGAGGATAGCTAGGGTGTATGGAGGAAAAAGTGGTTGGGGGGGATCTATGGATCTTGTGTGGTCATAGTGCTAGAGGTATCAGGGGCATAGAGGGGTCACAGTGATGGGAGATGGGTCACAGCGTGGGGGTTCTCGGGGGAATGGGCAGAGGGGTCACAGTGCAGGAGATTTTGGGGAAAGTAATGGGTAGAGGGGTCACAGTGCAGGGGCAATGGGGAGAATAAAAGAGAAGAGGGATCACAGTGCAAGGTTTATTGGGGAGTAATGGATAAAGGGGTCAAACTGTAGGGGATATTGCGGGGGGGGGGGGGGTTACAGTACAATTTGTGAGGTAGAGAGGTGACAGTGCTGGGAGGTATCTGGGGTGTACAGGGGTAACAGTGTGGGGGTATGGGTCGGGGTCACAATGTGGGGGTATCGGGGGAATGGGTAGAGCGGTCACAGTGCTGGGGAAATGGGGAGAATAAAAGAGAAGAGGGATCACAGTGCAAGGTTTATTGGGGAGTAATGGATAAAGGGGTCAAACTGTAGGGGATATGGGGGGGGGGGTTACAGTACAATTTGTGAGGTAGAGAGGTGACAGTGCTGGGAGATATCTGGGGTGTACAGGGGTCATAGTGTGGGGGTATGGGTCGGGGTCACAATGTGGGGGTATCGGGGGAATGGATAGAGAGGTCAGCCCTTGCCGAACCTCAAAAAAGCAATCCCAGTACAGAGTTGAATGATGGGTGGTACATTTTTAGCAGGGAAAACTTTTTACTAGGGAAGATTTTTACTTGATGGGGAGGGACAGCACAGCATACTGTGTACAGGTGAGTTCCTGCATGTACTCTCTGGCAAAAAAAGCCCTGCATGTATACAAAGACTTATCAAAGCACAATACATAATAGACAAAACATTTGGGTCCACACAGCTTAATTCAATCAGGACCATTACACTCTGCCAGTAATCTCTCTGGAAAAAAAGGCAGTAGAGGTTTGTTGTATTGCCACTGCAAATGTAGACATAAATTTGATAGTCAGCCCAATATTCCAATACAGTTTGTGAACAATAAACATCAATTTTTACCAAAAATTGTTGGAATGTAGCAAATGCTACGTGACGTCATCAGGGCTGGGACAAGGGGTGGGCACAGCTGCCCTGGGCACAGTGGCAATTTGGGGGATTGTGCTAAAAGGAGTGATTTGGAGGGTGGATTTCTATTAGGAAGAGGGATTAGGGATTTGGGGGGAGGATTTGTGCTAGTAGGAGGGGAAATTTTTTTGGGGGAGGAATAGTGCTGGGAGAGGGAATTGTGCTGGGAGAGGGGGAGTTCAGGGGCAGGGGGGGGGGGATTTATGCTCAGAGGGGAAATTTGAGGGGTAGAGGATTTGTGTTCGGTGGGACAAATTTGGGAGAGAGAGGATTTGAGCTGGGAGGGGGTATTTGTACCGGAAGAGTGGGAATTTTTTGTTTGGGGACAATTTGTGCTTGCAAATGGAATTTATTCTTAGAGGGTAAGTATGCAGATTAGTGCTCAAATTTGTTTTGAGGGTGGGGAGGGGATGTTTGCTAACACATAATGTCTATACATATTTGGGATGGGGGGGAAGCGCTGTTTGGTATCTTCACCCTGGGTGCTAGATGACCCTGGGCACTGGACGTCATACACCAGTGGACTGCATAGGGGCGTGGCTATGTGTTTCAGAGCCACACAGCACCTCTGTCAAGCCAAAGGAGATGGGAAGGTCTGAAATGCGTAGCCACGCCTCATGCATTCCACTGGCATATGACATCCCAATGTCACATCCATGCATGTGCAGATGCCAGGTCCTGAACACATCGATGATGAATGATTCATTTGATATGTATTCTTACACTTGTAAAGTAGCAGTCTGTGGCGGACTGACAACTCATGGGGCCCCCAGGCAATAGGGGATCATGGGGCCCCTTTGTCCTTGCCCAAACTCAAAAAAGCATATGAAAAAGGTACCAGGGGCATCTCATGGGGCCCCTTACTGACCCCGGGCTCTCGGGCAGTGCCTGAGTTTCCAAATGGTCAGTCCGCCCCTGGTAGCAGTACACATGATGAGGTGCTAATGCTGAGCTACTTTTATTTGTTTCTGGTACTACAAGTGTAACTAAAGGCAAAAATTTTTTTTTAGTTTTGGATAGAGTGGAGATGGATTAGAAAATCAGTTTTTATTGCTGTCTGTGCCCGTTAGGGAGCTTCACCATCCCTATTTGTCCTGTTTACTATTATCATTGAAAGTGAATGTAAAAGAAAATCCCAAATTTTTGTTTGTTCCGAGAACAGTAATAGAGGGGAAATCTTCCAATGGGGATCTGGGGGTCTCCAAGGAATTCCCCACATTTGCAAGGATTTCCTCTCACTTCCTGTTTGGCTATGAGTCAGGAAGTGAAGGGAAATCTCCGCAATGGGACATAGATGGCGAAAAAACAATCTCATGGGTTTAACTCCATTAATCTATTCAAAATTAAAAAAAAAAGTTTTCTCTATAGATCTACTTTCAGTTCCCTTTTAAAGTTGTCTTTGCTCTTCAATGTTTCCTCAAGGACTGTTACCAGTGTGGCTATTTATAGCTCTGTCCCTCATAGCCTCTTTGCTGGGTGGCCTTCAGCTGTATACAGGGGTGGACTGACCATTTGGAAACTCGGGCACTGCCCGAGGGCCCGGGGTCAGTAGGGGGCCCCATGAGATGCCCCTGGTACCTTTTTCATAGGCTTTTTTAAGTTTGGGAAAGGACACAGGGGCCCCATGATCCCCTATTGAGGGCCCGGGGTCAGTAGGGGGCCCCATGAGATGCCCCTGGTACCTTTTTCATAGGCTTTTTTAAGTTTGGGCAAGGACACAGGGGCCCCATGATCCCCTATTGAGGGCCCGGGGTTAGTAGGGGGCCCCATGAGATGCCCCTGGTACCTTTTTCATAGGCTTTATTGAGCTTGGGCATGGACACAGGGGCCCCATGATCCCCTACTGCCCGGGGGCCCCATGAGTTGTCAGTCTGCCCCTGGCTGTATACCTGCTTGACCTGACCTGTGCTCTGTGGATAAGTGTTAATGATCCAGCATTCATTCCTGTCCTGTCTTTGGACTACCTCCCCATGACTGAGTTTGTTCTACTGCCAATTCTGGCCTGACATACTGACTTTGCTTCTGCCTGCTGATTGCAGGTCAATTACTGACCATGGCTTCCCAATTGACCTTGCCTCTGCTTGCTGTTCAGGCCTATTTGCTGCTTGTCTGACCTCAGCCTGTTTCTGGACTATCCTGCTGTGTCATTTCTGCCTGTAGTCTGTGGTCCTCTGAATCATGACTCTTGTAGTTTGGCCTTTTCTTGCACCCAAGTAATGGTGACCTCCTTAGAAGAAATGTCATGTACCTGATGGAAGGCCGAGGCAGCGAGGGAAGCCTCTCTTGGTTCTCCAACCCAAGTGAACCTGGTAGTAGGGACAGGTAACATAAGAGCAGCAGAAGGCAGAAGTGCTGAAAGTTGCATATCAGCTGGCACCCCAATGCTGGACTTGTCTCATGTGCATTTTTTAGCACTCGTGCCCCTCTGCTGTGCTTATGTTACCAGTTTCTACTATCAGGCTCACTTAGGCCAGAGAAGCAAGTGAGGCTACCATTTCCACCTTGGTTTTCCATCAGGTACGTGACATCCCTTCTAAGGAGGCCAACAGTGCTTGGATGCAAGAAAAGGCCAAACTGATAAACAGAATGTAGTTAGACCAGGGGTGGACTGACCATTTGGAAACTCGGGCACTGCCTGAGGGCCCGGGGTCAGTAGGGGGCCCCATGAAATGCCCCTGGTACCTTTTTCATAGGCTTTTTTGAGTTTGGGCAAGGACACAGGGGCCCCATGATCCCCTACTGCCCGGGGGTCCCATGAGTTGTCAGTCCGCCCCTGAGTTAGACATACTGTAGTGGAGATGCTCTTCTAAATTTAAGGCTTCAAGCACGCAGGATGTTAAAAACGCTATTTTTAACCACTTGTCTACCGGGCACTTATACCCCCTTCCTGCCCAGGCCAATTTTCAGCTTTCAGTGCTGTTGCACTTTGAATGATAATTGCACGGTCATGCAACACTGTACCCATATGAAATTTTCATCCTTTTTTTGAGACAGATAAAGCTTTCTTTTTGTGGTATTTTTTTGCTAAACAAACCAAAAACAACTGAACATTTTGAAAAAAAAGTTTTTTTCTTAGTTTCTGTTATATAATTTTGTAAATAAGTGTTTTTTCTCCTTCACTGATGTGCGCTAATGAGGCTGCAGTGATGGGCACTGATAGCCGGCACTGATGGGCGCTGATGAGGAGGCACTAGTAGGTGGCACTGATGGGCATTGACAGGCATCATTGATGGGCACTGAAAGGCAGCACTCATATATGGCACTGATAGGCGGTACTGATAGGTGGAACTGACTGGCACTGTTAGGCAGCACTGATGGGCACTGATAGGCGTCACTGTCTGGCACTGATAGGCCGCACTGACTGGCACTGATAGGCTGCACTGATTGGCAGCACTGATAGGCAGCACTGACTGGCACTGAAAGTCAGCGCAGATGGGCACTGATATGTGGCATTGATGTGCACTGGTAGGCACTGATATGTGGTATTGATGTGCACTAATGGACATTGGCAGGTGGCATTGATGGGCACTGAGAGGTGGCACTGATGGGGCTACACTGATCATCAGTGCCCTGATGATCAGTGTACATGTTCCCTCTGAGTAATGCCGATTATCAGCTCTCCTCTCCTCTGTCAGCATGACAGCTCGTGAAGAGAGGAATGCCAATAACCGGCATTTCCTTATTTACATGCAATCAGCTGTGATTGGCCACATGACAGAGCCAATGTCATTAGCTCTTTCCATTGATCAGTGATCCGCTGTGTCCAAGGGACACACGCGGTTAGAGTGGGAGGTCTTCATATGATGTCCTTCCAGAACGAGAGAACCGCCTCGCGCCCGTCATTACCTAATATGGCGGGAGGCAGTTAAGGGCATTTGACTTTTTTTTTTGCCTCTAAATGCAACTCTATGTTAGCGTATGTGTCCTTGCACACATAGGCATATACAGGAAGCAGCATTTGGAGGCAGAAAACTAAAACAGAAGCAGCAAGTTCAGGAGAAATGCAGCTAAACACGCTTAACCGCTAGGCATGTTTAGTGCTTGAGCGTTCATTCATTCTAATAGCCAAAATAAATTAATATCCTGGCCAGTGGAATGAATGAACGCCCAAATGCTTGAACACTCCTATTTGTGCTTGAAAAACATGACTTTAGACGCTGCTTTTTCCTCTATTGGAGCATAGGCATCCAAGAGATGAAAAAAAGTCCTGTATATACGAGGCCTTAAAGTTCACCTCCAGAGCCAAAACACACTTGGACAACCACCACACTGGCAACTATCTTCATATTTTGGTGCCTTAGGAATTGAACATTCCCCCCAAAATTTACAATGTTCTACACTCTGAGATCACACTAATGCGGGTCCTGAAGAACAAAAGCAACCTTGGCAGGGTGCTTGCCATTCATGATGTAGTGTAAACCAAAAGCTATCTGGCACCAGGGACAGAGACTCTAGAAAACAGAAATAAGCAATGCTCAAAAAATTGGGAGAAAAAGATCATTTTAATGGACTGCAAAAAGATGCAATTGAAATTGCCCTGATCAAATATAGAGGGAAAATCTGATCATTTTCTAAGACATTGCCATAGTTTTTTTCACATTTTTTAAATTCCTGTTTCACTTTCAATAAATGTATTAAAAGATTTCAAAGTGCAAATTGTAAAACGAAGAAGCATGCAGATATAATCAATGCACAATTAGTTACCAGAATTATAGCCTCTGATTACATAAATACATGTTTGAACAGAACAAGAGTCTACAAATGTACAGAGCAATCAGCTAATGATGCAGAGGTAGTTCTTGAAAAGATTTATGTGGCTGGAAAGACACTGGCCAAAATGTGTTGTTAGACTTGGTTAGAGGGTTTAGTCTACTTCAGGGAAGAAGAGGAAAGAAGAAGAAGAAAGAACCTCCGCAATAGGGAGATGAAGGAAGGTATAAAGGAAAAAGGGAGTGAAGTAGGGAACTAGAAGGAGAAGAAGAGGACTTTGAAGACACCCAAGTTAGGTACCCAAGGCTCAGCACCTATGGGGTTGAACAGCTTGCCATGGGCATCGAAGGATGGCCATATTCTATCCAGAGAATCCATACTGCAAGGAACTTCTTATGTGTTTCTAACAGAACACTGGTAATTTTTTTTATTAATAAAAAAAAACAATATGTCAACGAACTTCCCCAAACTAAGCAAACCACTATTTCCAAGTGTGACGGACTGCCTGGCACCCTGCCTGGGTGCTTCCATCAGAGAACTGTTTCCTCACCGCTGGGACACAGGCCCAAGGTATTATAGCTGGGCATTGCACCCAAGAAATAGATGATACTAGCTTAGGTGCAAAGTGGAACTGTTTATTGAACAGAAATACAGGTTTGTATACACTTCAGAAATAGAGGCAGTCCCCACATGAACAAAAAAAATATTACACATTGGGATAAACATCCCACACTGATTAGGTAAGGAGGTCAAGTTGACACCAGACTAAGCCCATCATGTAGGAACCTCCAGGAGGACTAGCCAATAGACAGAAACAATAGGTGGCTCAATTAACTCAATTAAAAATGGGACTAAGACAAAATGGTATCAACAGCGCACCTTAATAAACAGATTACAGCGAGAGACTTCAGCATCAGGTTGTTTTGAGCTGATTATATTAACATCTGTTTAGAGCCTCTGAGCTCAGGAAGGTGGTTGAAGCAGTCAATGCTGGTTTGGGCATAGACACCCCAAATCTGTATTCTGGTCCTCCAGTTCTCAGAGTCTGTGAGTTTCAGGGATATATGAACTTGAATCCAAAGTAAAACTACTGCAAAGGTCGCCTCAAGCACATACCTACGAAATAATGGAGCCCCGTCAAATGTCAGGGCGCATAGTCAGTAGGCAAGTGGCTAGCCCTGGTTGGGTTTGTCACACAAAGCTTTTGCTAATAAAATAATAAAAAAATATAGTAAAAAAATAATAAAATAAAAGTCTAATAAAATGTATGTTGCTAATTTGCATTGACATTTAAAATGGATCATACTGGGGATCTCTGGGGAAGGGACAACTAAACAGATTTTTAATTAAATCTAATTAAACTTTGAATTGCTTGTTCATTAGGCTGTTAATTTATTGCCCAATTTCAGCTTTCAAACTGAAATCTAATGGTCGATATAACTTAGGTGGTTGCTTCACTTCTGGTGATTACTTGCGATCATATTTGTGATTACCAATGGAGAAAAAGTGGTTGAAACTTGTGAGATTGGGAAACAGCTCTCATTGTTTGAACACTGTGTGGAATTAAATTAATGTTTTGACTGACATTCTGCGGTTTAGCCACAAGATGTCACTGTTTTTCTAACAGGGGCTCAGACTGGATAGATATTTGTATATTCATGAAGAGGTGGGGTTTTTGCACTTAGAGTTGGAGTTTAGAAAACAGGAAGAGAAGACTGCAGCCATGTTTTTGGGCGATGCTGAATGAAGGGGCCATGTGAGCTGAGAATCCGATGACATTCAGGTGTGGATGCTTCCCTCCGTAACCAGAGCTGAAGCTAAGTGAAGCTGATCGTGTCCAAGACCCTGATCCTGTTCAGAGAAAGGAAGATTGCTGCCAGTAATGCTGATGAGCGCAGAGGAACAACGCAGCACACACTGCAATATCGCAAGCTTGTTGGAGAGACGGTTGTTCTGTTCAGAGTCACCAGCGTATGCAAAGCAGACCCGGGTCGGTAAGATCGTGCACGCACCTCATTTCAGTGTTGGCGCCTATAGACTGAGTCCAGGCCTATAGTTAGTTAGGGACTCTGTTTGTGTCAGGCCACAAGTGTTGTTACTGATCATTGGAAGGACTCCATAACTTAAAGTGACAATCCACATTGGAGGGCTGATAACATCCCACAAACTCAAGCCAGACTGGCGTTTTGCTCAGAAGGAATACTCAGGCACGTGCTACAGGACCAGTTATGGGAGGGGAAATACTGTAGATTTGTGTAATATTGTAAGCTGTTGTGCTGCACCGCAGGCTAGCCCATACCATACACCCATATACTGATTCCTGCTCTTTTAGGGTAATAACAGGTAAGGTGTGGCAGTTTAGTTGTGCCCGCCAGTAGGTAAATTACCTCACTTTCTACCTTCATCCATCAGGAGGCGCCGTGCTGTGCAGCACAAGGGTCTTAGCCTTTGGGCTGTGTCAGGAATGGACTTGCTAATAATGGTGGGACTCACCTGCCTTGTGGGCTGCAGTACCAGGGCTGGCCAGCGGGTGCTCTCAGCAATCAGCTTGCTGAGAGGCTGAGCCAGGTGATGCTCCAGACTCTGGGGTGGATCCTGACTTTGAAGTCGGGATCCTTCCCCAGTCCTGACCACCTGAGTGATGTCAGCCGACAGCGGACTTCACTCCGCTGTTGGCTGAAAACAGGTCAACCCTGCAGTCAGCCAAACACCTGAAGCTGATTACGGAGGTGTATTTAAGGGATGGCCAGACCTGCAGTCTGGGCCTTGGTGTGTGTTTTTCCATGGGCCCCTGTATCTTGTTACCTGCATTCCTGTTCCTGCCTGACTGACTTGTTGCCGACCCTGCTTGATCATGACCTCTGCTGACTTCTCCTGTTTGATCCCTGGCTTGTGACCCCGACCATTCTCTGCCTGACCCCCTGTACCTACCTGCCCGTTAGTTGCTGTACCCGGCTCGTGACCTGACTACTCTCTGCCTGCTCCTCCTGTTCCTACCTGCTCGATTGTTATTGACCTGGCCTGCCTGACTACGCTTGCATTGTATGTATTGTTATCTGTGGGTGGTTTGCTTTGTTTATGTTTCAGTATTGCACTGCGTTTTGTATTGTTAGTATTAATAAATTATATTGTTTATAACATATCTGAAGCCTGCGTTTCCCTGCGTCAGTTCACATACCTCTGGTCATACCCGGAGCCCTGACAGGCTGGGTGTATGTAAATTTATTGTATGTTTTCAGCATTTGTGGTTGTGTTTATTTGCCACATCTAAGTAAAATTCTGTTGTGGCAAAAGCTGGTGTTGGGGTTGCTTTCCTCGTTGGTGACTTCACTGTATCCTGGGGAGCCCACCCCAGTACACGGCTTACAAACTGACTTGTGATTGCCATGTATATGGCCAGCTCAATGCAGTTATACCATGGTGTTGTTTTAGCTCAAATAAAACCATGAATCCTAATAAAAAAAAAAATTGATAACCCCTCCTTATTCTGAAATTGTACTTATTTACCAAGGTTGCCAAGGAGTCTCTGGTATTCTAAAATATGTTTTATTTCATACTGTTTAATTCCACTTTATAAGCACAAAAGGAGTTGCAGGAGAATAAAAAAGTGTGAAACCAAGTAAACATTTTTGGCATATATCATGACTACAGGACAATGTTCCTCCTTCCAGATAACAAATTGCTCAATAGCTGCATGATGCCAGGAAACCACAAAATCCTGATAGTACAACCACAGAAGCTGCAATATCACGGCTGTAAAGTTGTTTCCTGCAACCACTTATGCCAATCTGTTTCCCATCCCGGAGGAAGCATTTTTCTTGTTGGCTTCTCATCTGCTTGTATTTTATGTATCTGTTACCATGACAATCAATTATCATCACCGTTTCATTTCCTAGCCTGCAGTGGAAATCTAAGAAGGAAAAACAAAATAGTTGCTAAGAGCAACATAACAAAGTCCTCTGTATCGCCACTAACAGTGGGCTTAGGGCTTGCTTACATAGTTGGCAGCTCTAGCTACCCCTCTAAAAAGCAATCCACGATGGATTCTTTTTAAGAGGGCCATTGACAGGCAGGTGGGAGAGTATATAACACCTCAACGCCTATTTTGAACTAGAAAAGCCTGCACCACCGTGCTGCAACCATGGTCGTAGTGTGATTCCATCAGGGGCGTATTTACTGAGAGGCAAACAAGGGGTTTGCCCAGGGCGGCATTTTTAAGGGGGGTGGCGGTGCTGCCCCCCCGCCACCTTTCGCTGACAACCACCCAGCTGTCACTTGTCCTCCACTCCTCTCCCCCTGGGTGATATCTGTGATTTTTTTCCCCCCATGCTCCAGCCCCACCTCTTTCAGGGTCTGCCTGCGGCAAGATCCCCAAGGAGCCGAAGAGAAGACATCCGGCCACAGCACAGTTCCTATGACAGGAGTTTAGGAAGAAGCTGTGGATGGAGGAGTGGATCCTGGCAGCTCATCCTTCTCTATGACTGCCAGGTGACGGGAACAACCGTACAACATCTGTTCGTTTCTTTCTTTCTTTCTTTCTTTCTTTCTTTCTTTCTTTCTTTCTTTCTTTCTTTCTTTCTTTCTTTCTTTCTTTCTTTCTTTCTTTCTTTCTTTCTTTCTTCCTTCCTTCCTTCCTTCCTCCCTCTCTCTCTCTTTCCCTCTCATTCTCTCTCCCTCTTTCTTTCTTTTTCCCTCTCTCTCACTTTTTTCTTTCTATCTCTCTTTAGTTCTCTCTCCCCCCTCTTTCTCTTTCTCTCTCCCTCTTTCTCTCTCTCATCCCCTCTTTCTCATTCTCTCTCTCCCTCTCTCCTTCTCCCTCTCCTTATCCCCCTCTTCCCTCTCTCTCTCTCTCTCTTTGTCCCTCTCTTTCTTTATTTCTTTCCCTTTCTTTCTTTCTTTCTTTTTCTCTCTCTCACGCTCACTTTTTTTCTTTCTCTCTCTTTTTTTTCTTTCTCTCTCTTTTTTTCCTCTCTCTCTCTGTTTTCTTTCTCTTTTTTTTCTTTCTCTCTTTGTTCTCTCTCTCTTTTTCCTCTTTCTCTTTTTTTCCCCTCTCTCTTTTTCTCTTTCTCATTTAGGGGGGCTGCCCAAGGGGCACCTGATTTTTGTGTTGCCTAGGGCAGCACAAAATAAAAATACACCACTGGGCCCCATTCACTTGAATGGGTCACGTTTGGAGGCAGTACTGCCTGTAATAAGGAGTATCATTTTTTTCATGTGCACAACCTCCTCTGGTCACTGCGTTAGGTTAAAGTGACACTAAAGGATATCTTTATTCTCCAAAAATCATCCATACTCATTTATCACTCACCACCGAAAGGGCCAGAGTAGTCTCAAGGTTCTCTTCCCAAGCTGATGTATGAACAGCCATGTACACAATCTCAGTCATTCTTCTGTCTCTTTTTTGATGCTTTATTATAAGTTGAACATGGACAAGGTATAGAGAAGCGGTGGGATACTCCCATTGCAAAAAATAGTAACACAAGGAAACTTCTTAAAGTTTCTTAGCACAGTCTCTATAGTAGCAACTAAGAAACTGAGTTACACTGGGACACCATAGGAATGTCAAAGTTTGAGCAAGGGCTGACACTGATGCA
This sequence comes from Staurois parvus, assembly GCF_062004578.1. Classification (NCBI taxonomy): domain Eukaryota; kingdom Metazoa; phylum Chordata; class Amphibia; order Anura; family Ranidae; genus Staurois; species Staurois parvus. The sequence continues at coordinate 1,128,776 of NW_028318696.1, read as the reverse complement.
CAAGGGATAGTAGCAGCACACAGTCACTAGGATCTCACAGACAGGTCCACACTCACAAACGTCTTGGATGCTCCTTTCAATATCAGCCAGACATTTATCCCGTGAGCTCTCCAGACCAAATCCCCAATCCCTCAATTAGTTCCAGCAAGTTTCAGTAGAATAGATTCCCCCAGATCTAACCCAGCTGGGAACTAGGACAAGCCTCCCAGCTCTAGCCTAGATGGGACTTCCATGAACAAGTGTGGAAGCACAGCTGGACTGCATAGGAGAGCAGCAGCCCTTTAGGCTGGGAACTTCTCCTCTTGGACAGGAACCCCACTGCACCAAGCCTCAGGCTATTTATGCACTCCCCAACCACCTACTGGGCACACTCCCCCAGGGATTAGGATACAAAGAAGTAGTGCAGTCAAGTCTCCAATATTTGACCCAACTTTGCTTCTCCTTCACTTTAGCTGCTCCCAGCTCATCTATGAGTCTTTAAATAAAAAGACCCACACCGCGGATCCTCTGCTCTGATTGGTTGTCAGCTGAGCTCAGCAACACTTTCCTTTTGGTTCCCTACAGAAAGTCTGGAGTTTAAAATATAACTGAAGGCAAAACTTTTTTTTTAAAGTTTTGGATGAAGTGGAGAGGGATTAGAACACCTGTTAGGTTCTGAATGCCATATTTGTTCCCATTAAGGAGATTCAGCCTCTCTGTACGTCCTGGTGACCGAAAGTAACAGAAAATCCTAAATGCTGGTTTGCCACAAGAACAGTAGCATAGGGGAAATCTTCCAATGGGGACACTAGTTTTGGTGACAACAAAGATTTCCCTCACTTTAGAGGAATTTTCTCTCACCTCCTGTTTGGCTATGAGACAGGAAGTGAAGGGAAGTCTCCCCAGTGGGACACAGATAGCGAAAAAAAAAAATTGATGGGTTATTCTGTAAGAGATACCCTTTATTGGCTAGATAAGTTATGTAAGCTTAAAGGGATTGTTCACCTTTACCAAAAAGCTGCCTATGCAGATAAGCGGTGTCTGTAGATAGAAATAAACTGTGCAGCTCTGACTAAAGTTCAATAATCCCCTTGCTATAGGTGTAGGCCATTTATGTACCTCCTGAAGCCTGACTGGAATACTCCCAGGAAGTTGCTAAGTGAGGTCTACATGTTACTGCTCACCTCCACCATCACAGGAGTGAGCTCTCAGCTGTATGTTGAAATGTGTTTTTTATATATTACAAAATACATGAAAAATATTTTTAAAAAAATATATTTTTTTAAATCTAATCTTCAGATTTTTTTTAACATATAAGAAAGTCATTTTAACATATATTTTTACATATATTTGTTAATGCATTCCAAAAATTTAGATTTGTATTTTTAAAGACATACAGTACATCTGAAATGTATGTTAAAAAAAATATATATTGTTAAAATATTTTGTAATAAAAACACATGCAACATGCAGTATACTGTATAGATATATATTTATTGAAATATATTTTGAAATATATTGAATATGGCCAAAATTGTAGCATCTCAAATATATATCAATACCTTTGGGTAGAATATTTTAAAAATATATTTCAAATATATTTTTCTTCCATATGGGTTACTATGGGGTATCCGTTGTCGGCTGTCCCTCCTCTACACTGAAGCAGGCTCTGGGAGCCAATCATATGACCGGATCAGAGCGCTCTCAGCATAGGTAAGTATAGACATCTTCCCTTTACAGGATAGTTAGATTGGATGTGAGAGCAAGTTTAGGCATACTTAGATTTTGACTGGACTTCTACTTTAAAGTGGAACTTCCCCACCACATCAAATGCCCTCCCCCGTCCCTCTTCCACACTGCCATCTTCCAAAACCCTATATATTGCACAGGCACGTTGCCAGGCTTTAAAAGATATTTGGGACCTGGAGAGGCCAGAAGCACATAGGTGCAATACAGCGTTATTCTATGCATGTGCACAAATGCCACCAGTTCCTGGTACATGGCCACATCTAGTCCATGTGGCATTTGTGTGAATGTGCAGAAAATCACACCTGGTAACACACTGCCTCCTTGGATAGCTGTGACGTAGCAAGCCCAGGTGGAAGCAAGGCCTGGCCTAGGCCAGAAGGCATAAAGCTAATAATCAAGGTCCTTGACAGAGCCCGCTAAATTACAACAGTTGGTCAGCCATAGCAGCCACCAAGCCACTGTACACCAACTTAAGGGGGGGGGGGGTCACACCATGCTGCTAAATTTCAAAACCTTACCATAGTATGGGAGTCTTCTCTTCAACTCCCATGAAACTCAAGCATACTTTCTGTGGCCATTGCATACAGCAACCCATCAGCCTAAATACAATCTTACAAGTGAGTTTGATTCCTTTTTGACACTGTCAGGGAGCCACCACAGCTGCGAGTAAAACCTGATCCCAATAGCCAATCACCGATACAACGAACCCAAAGCCTAACAAGTTCTAACCTACTAAAAAAGAGAATGGTGGGAAAATCTTCCTCCATGCTTGTTGTCCATTGGTCCCTTGTTGCCTTAGTGTGCTCCTCACCTTCCGTCACATCACTACCTCCCTTTCCCATACTCTACACTCCTTCCCTCTCTCCCTTTCTGTTAGCCTACATGTCATATGCAGTGGAAGGCCTATGGAATCCAATGGCAGTGCATCAAAAAACATATAACATGCATTTTGATGCATTGGCAACAGGTAGTAACAAACCGTGGTCAATGGCTGTTATCCCTATCTACTCCAAATTCTAAATTCAAAATTGCACAGCAACACATGTCAAGATGCATGTCATTGCAGAAAGAAAATGCACGATGATGCATGACAATGCACCTGCCTAGCACAAAAAAAAAAAAAAACACACCTCTGCCCACACACATAGATCCTAATGGGCCCTAAAGGGGTCAGGAAAGGTTTTTCTTCCCTTTTACAGCGAACTGGATCATTCTTAAACATATTTTAAGACTGAAATCCATTTTTCTTATTATAATGTATGGAATAAATTACACATTTAAAATGTCACATCAAGGCCCAGGGCATGTCTCGTTTAGTTCTTCAGGCTTTGAACAACAGTAAATGTCCCTTAACTGACATTCAAATAAAAAGGCAAACAAGAACACAAAATGTAGGTATCGTCCATGGATCACAGAGTTTGCTCTTTGGTCAGAAGAGGTCACAGTCCTGACTTGGAAATGAAAGAGTAGTTGGGTCATGTTCTGAAGCTGCTGAAAGGATTTGCAGATCCATTGTACGTATAGGAGTTTTTATAGGTTAAGTACGGATGGGACATCTCAGTCTCTGTGGTGGATTCCTGGTTTAAAGGAAAAGAATAAGCTGTTTATTCGGTTAAATGGATTAAAGCAGTGCTCTGGGCAAATGTGAAAAAAAAACGTTCACTACATAATGCACTTATTAAAATCATTAAACACGTTTTAAATGCATCTAATATAAATATGTGAATCTGCTGGTTGTTACTCAGTACATCCCTTCCTCTCCAGATGACAGATGTCAAATAACCGGCGGGCACTACCGAAGCATATACAGTACAGTATAGATGCACCCGGCAGCTGTGGGGTACAGTCAGTGGTGCCCCCTCAATGTGGCGCCTGGGGCAACCCCCTTTTTTCAGCTCTGGTCTCAATAATGTGCTGATACCACTTAAAGATTAACCCCAGGTATGATCTGTATCGCATACATATATTGGTCCATGTTGGCACAGTGTAAGTATCACTCATACCTGATGGACCACTGGAAAAGCTGGAAATCACTGTAGCAGTCAACTTTACTGCAGTAATAACCGCGATTGAGTTGGCCCCGCCCTTTGCAGCTATAACAGCTTCAACTCTCCTGGGAAGGCTGTCCACAAGGTTTAGGAGGGTGTCTATGGGAAGGTTTGACCATTCTTCCAGAAGCACATTTGTCAGGTCAGGCACTGATGTCGGGGGAGGAGGTCTGGCTCGCAGTCTCCGCTCTAATTCATCCCAAAGGTGTTCTATCAAGTTGAGGTCAGGACTCTGTGCAGGACAGTCAAGTTCCTCCACCCCAAACTAACTCATTCATGTCTTTATGGACCTTGCTTTGTGCACTGGTGTGCAATCATGTTGGAACAGGAAGGGGCCATCCCCAAACTGTTCCCACAAAGTTGGGAGAATGAAATTGTCCAAAATGTCTTGGTATGCTGACACCTTAAGAGTTCCCTTCACTGGAACTAGGGGGCCAAGCCCAACCTCTGAAGAATAACCCCACACCATAATCTCCCCTCCACCAAACTTTACACTTGGCACAATGCAGTCAGGCAAGTACCGTTCTGGCAACCACCAAACCCAAACATGTCCATTGGATTGCCAGACAGAGAAGCGTGATTCATCACTCCAGAAAACACTCCACTTCTCTAGAATCCAATGGCGGCTTTGCGCTTTGCATTGCACCTGGTGATGTAAGGCTTGGATGCATCAGCTCAGCCATGGAAACTCATTCCATGAAGCTCTCTATGCAATGTTGTACTAGTCTGAATGCCACACCAGGTTTGGAGGTCTTCAGCTATTGACTCTGCAGACACATGGTGACTTCTGTGCACTGTATGCTTCAGCTTGCGCTGACCCCGCTCTGTCATTTTTAACAGTTGCTGTTGTTCTCAGTTACTTCCACTTTGTTATAATCCCACTAACAGTTGGCTGTGGAATATTTAGTAGCCAGGAAATGTCACGGATGGACTTATTGCACAGGTGACAACCTATCACGGGACCACGCTTGGAGTCACTGAGCTCCTGAGAGCGACCCATTTTTTCACAAATGTTTGTAGAAGCAGTCTGCATGCCTAGGTGATGATTTTATACACTTGTGGCCATGGAGATGATTGGAACACCTGAATCCAATGATTTGGAGGGCTGGACCAATACTTTTGGCAATATAGTGTAGCTGGTGATTGGCATTTATAAACATGAGAATATTCAACAAGTGTTCAACAGCAAAAAAGTGGTGACTATGAACAGATCATTTTCTACTCTTGCATGTTGAGTCCATAGACCATTTATTGCAAACACCCACCCATAATCCAGCGCCATGATTCCTAATAAAGGTTTTGGATGAAAGGATTCACTAACAAAAACTATTGTTGTAACAATCAGCCTTTGCCATCTGCTGTTCATTACTCAGTATTACAGCTCAGGTCTCTGAAGTGCACTCCTGCCCTAATTAGCAGTATTTAACAGACTGCTGAACATTCAGCTTGTGCTTGATCAATGCAGTAATCTGTCTGCGCATAGGCTGGATAGAGGTTTGCCTGATTCTGACTTTTACCTGACTGTTCATGCAGTGAATTACTCCTGTGATTGTTCATCTTGATTGTGTTTGTACTTGTATATTTGTTTATGCGTTTCTTTTTTATTGGCTTGTCACCTCCTGCTATTGTCAGCCATTTGTAAATATAACCCTTCTGCCTGCTGACTCTACCACTGTCTGCTCTCACCATCTGACTGAGGACTTACACTCACTGCCCACTTTGTTAGGTACACCGGTTTGATTGCTTGGTAACACAAATTGCTAATCAGCCAATCACATGGCAGCAACTCAATGCATTTAGGCATCTAGACGTGGTAGAGATGACTTGCTGAAATTCAAACTAAGCATCATAATGGAGAAAAAAGAGGATTTAAGTGACTTTGAACGTGGCATGGTTGTTTGTGCCAGACTGCCTGGTATGAGTATTTCAAAAACTGCTGATCTACTGGGATTGTCACACACAACCATCTCTAGAATGGTCCGAAAAAGAGAAAATATCCAGTGAGCGGCAGTTGCGTGGACAAAAATGTCTTGTTGATGTCAGAAGTCAGAGGAGAATGGGCAGACTGGATCGAGATGATAGAAAGGGAACAGTAACTCATGCCAATATTGATCCAAATCTCTTGTGAATGTTTCCAACACCTTGTTGAATCTATGCCATGGAGAATTAAGGCAGTTCTGAAGGCAAAAGGTGGTCCAACCCAGTACTAGCGAGGTGTACCTAATAAATTGGCCGGTGAGCATACACTACTGTGGCATCTGTTAGTTGGCTGTCACCCCTTGGCCCACCAAACTCTATGACAACTGCTCTGTATGCAACAGATCCTCTGTCCACACTTTGACCAAATAAAGATGGTTATCAGAAAAGGGAATTCAGTTCATTCACGTTTCCCATTATCTCCCTAATGTCCTCCGTGGAATTCCTCAAAAGAGAATTCACTACACAGGTCAATAAACTTTAGGCAAGCATTCATCACTAGTTGCTTTTGACCAAAGCAGACATCAAGTATTTTTTTTAACATTGACTCTTCCATACAATATTCATTCCTCAAGGTTTGATAGACTTTCCACGTGCTGGACACAGTATTAAAGGTTCCAGCTACAATCCATAGTATATGGGTAGAAATAATATTGCAATTCAGACGTACTGGAGAGCTCACCATGGGAAAGACCTTGTTATTACGGCTCAGAGTCCAGTCTGTAAGAAGTAGAGAAATAAAAGTAGGCTCTTATACATGTAAGACAGGGACAGTACCATGGACAGCAGTCAGGAACTAAGACAAGAGGAGGAAATCTAGAATATCAGTGAAGGAGGAAATCTAGAATACCAGTGAAGGAGGAAATGGTCATAAGAATGGAGTGTGGAGGAACAGGAATAAACTATGAGCAAGCATAAATTGTGAGGATAAGGAATGATCTGTGAATGAAGATGATGTATGAACTGAATTGAGTGATGAGGAAATACAATGAAGGCTTAGCAGGAAGGGAAGAGATAACAAGACAAGGAGTGAAGGAGCATAATTGAAACAACCTTTTGCCATATCTTGATTAATCCAGATAGATTCTTTATCCCTGTAGATTAGAAACAGTAGAAACTTTACAGGTAATGGAACAAATTATAGATTTACAGAATGGACAAGCCTGTATCCTTCCCATTGATTTGAGATCTAAAACAGTAAAATCTTATGCCCACTCCCTTTGCAAACACACCCAACGCAACCAACACCTGATTGGACGTAGATCCACAACCATATATCATATGCTGATGACAACCAGTGCTCTCCAAAAGCATTCAGATCATCAGCTTATGTAAATGGAATAAAATGTGTATAGCAATCATGTACATGACATTTACATTTTCATCCAACTTTAAAGACTAAATACTTAATAACAGACTAAATACTTATTCCTACATATTGATGCCACAGATCTCCATTGTCTTTAATGCTACCCTGGCCTCAACACCTTTAACACTTCTAGTAGTGTCGGATTGGCGGATTCCACTTTGCACACTGTGGTTTATTCTTCCAGCCCCTACATCACCACGGAACACGATAGTGACATAGGGGTCAGCAGAAGGAACCACAGGGCACAGTGAGGGACCAGGTATCTGCCACACTAGGAAGCATGTCCAATGCAAAAGCCAGTATAGCGCTAGGAGACAAAGGAGATCAGCAGCACAGGTGGTTGAAAGTGTAAGTTATAACGTTTCTCTTTGCAGAAAAACATTTTTTAAAACTTTTTAAGTTTTAAAACATTTAGACTTCATTCATATCTAAGCATTCTGTGAATGCACATAGCGATTGCGGTGCCATTCATTGTTAATGGCACCCCAAATGTGGCCAGCAGATGCGTGTTTTTTTGGCATGTGGCAAACACCCCAAAATGCTTGGTAAAAAACACCCAAGTAGGTGCAGGTGCTTCTTTGTTGCAAGCAGGAGAGCCAATTCAAATGAACAGGCTGCCCTACGCATGTAGTGCCAAAATGAGCAAAAAACAAAAGTGCATTCACACGACACAGATGTACAGTAAGTGCAGCCTTCAAGCGGAGTTCCAGCTGAAAAAAAAAAAAAAAAGTCAGCAGCTACAAAAACTTTAAGATACAGCAACTTACTTGCCCCCCGGTCCACCGGTGTCCTCACCACCTCTGGTTTCACCGGCCGTGTTCTCTCCCCGGCGCCGGCATCTTCAGTGTGGGCACCCGGCTGTGACAGCTTGTGGCTTCATAGCAGGGTGCCCACTGCACATGCATGAGAAGTGCTGCGCTTTGTGAATGGCCCCGTAGTCTTCTGAGACCTGTCACATGTCCCAGAAGACTACTGGGAGGGAGGACAACGTCTGCTTCCTATCGCCTAGGTGATCGCAGCGGAAGTGGGAGCGAGTACCTGTCGTCCCCCCCCGCTCCCCAAAGGTGCCAATCCTTAATGGGGAGCGGGGGACAAAGCAGTAAAGTGGAACTTCCCCTTTTGGGTGGAACTCCGCTTTAAGCAAGATGATGCAATTTTTTTTCCTGCAACCTCAGATTAGTGTTGATGGGGGGAATCCCTCCCACAGATCTATCATGTTCTGCTGTCAGGGAGCCTTCCCTGCCGGCAGAACACAATGATTATTGCTAGCAGCTGACAGTGATTGAAAGCAAAAAATCTGATTGGCTGTTTGTACTGAATTCAGTCGATGGACTCTCTTCAGTACAACCAGCCTGCCCATAGATGGATCGAATCTCAGCCAGTCCCTGCTGAACCTACTGCGATTCGATTCATTCATGGCCAGCTTAACATCTGTGTTTGACACTCTCAGACTGGAGCTGAAACATACCCTAAGGACTCATTCATAGGTATTTAGTAGTTCTTGCCGCCCCTCTGAAAAGGGTGTAAATGTCGCACCGCAGTTGCAGAGCAGCCTCATACACTTACACGGGCTAATGCGATATGCTGTTTCATTTTTGCTGTGTACAGCCCTGAGCGGCTGCATGCCCTGCTTTAGATGGGCAAGTAAAATATCTCAACTGATGGCTTTTACTGCCCCGAGGCCATCCATGGGAAGAGTTCCAAAAAAGCCTCTTGATGATTACAGAAACTTTAAGTAATGGCTATGCTACACAGACTGGTATTTACAAGCCGAAGCGTATGAGAACCAGGCCATAGCCTACCCAATACATGAACAGAGAGATCCATCAGCAAAGGGTGGGAACCCTCCCCTCCCACATACACAGGGAAAAAAAATCTTTCTATTTAATGAAAAGCGAACAATCTTTAATTGGTTTCAATCAGTTCTAAAATGACCAGGGGCGGACTGACAAATCATGGGGCCCCCAGGCAATAGGGGATCATGGGGCCCCTGTGTCCTTGCCCAAACTCAAAAAAGCCTATGAAAAAGGTACCAGGGGCATCTCATGATGCCCCCTACTGATCCCGGGCCCTCAATAGGGGATCATGGGGCCCCTGTGTCCTTGCCCAAACTTAAAAAAGCCTATGAAAAAGGTACCAGGGGCATCTCATGGGGCCCCCTACTGACCCCGGGCCCTCAATAGGGGATCATGGGACCCCTGTGTCCTTGCCCAAACTTAAAAAAGCCTATGAAAAAGGTACCAGGGGCATCTCATGGGGCCCCCTACTGACCCCGGGCCCTCGGGCAGTGCCCGAGTTTCCAAATGGTCAGCCCGCCCCTGAAAATGACTGTGTGGGACAAGAAGTACCTTTGTCACCTGAACTTACCTCTGTTCCTGCCTCTTCTGTTTACCTAGCAATTATAAAATAAATCAGATTATATACAGGGAGGACAAATGATGAAATGTACAAAATCCAAATACATACTGAGGATACTTACTTCTTTGTATTAAACAAATAATCAGAGATACAGAAGCTACCAGAATCACAAAACCAAGGAGCCCAGAGACCAGGAGTATCACCCACAAAGGAACTACAGTAAATCGCAAAAGGAAAATGACAATTCCCATGATAAGTAAAAGTGACAGTAGTAGATGTACAAGTAAATTATTATTTTCATTATTATTATCTGTAGAAGTGATATTAAAGTAGATATATATTCTAAATGAATGCTAATACATTGTGTATCAAAAACAACTGCCATTTTTAATAAACTATTTGCCTTCATCTTTTATAACTGTTTGTTAAATCTCACTGCTACTGATGTCCTACAGCTTCTTTTCCGGAAATTTACTGTCGATGTGCTCTTGAGGCATGGCTGATATCAGGGCGGGTCTTCTGACTATGACAACAGTAGAATGTGCCCACACAGTGTGTGTTGAAACTGACAAGGTTTGACATTCTAGGCCATCTATATTTGTACTCTAGGGCAGGGGTTTAAATTTTCGAGTCCAGACCTACTAGCCAATCACAAAACTTACTTTCCACCAGTTGCCCCACCCAACCTTGCCCAGGTCTGCCCCCAACCCCACCCCTGGTCTGCCCAAACCCCACCCCGGCCTGCCCCCAACCACGCCCCCTTAAAGTTTATGAAATTACATTTTTCTTTAGAATAAATAGTCCAAAATATAAAACTGTACACAGTAATGTATATCCCAGCTCCCCTGTACTCCATTATAGTGATAGGACATGTTGTATACAGTACTTACTGTCCCCCCGAGTCCCCCGCGGCGGTGGAGAGGGTGTCTCCTCTCAGCGGAAGAGAGCGGACCTCTCTTGCACCTGTCCCCTCAGCGGCGGTGCCGCAGAAGCTGGAAACTGGAAGTTGTAAACCGGAACTCGGCTTCACAATGAGGCTTGGAGATCAGGTGCAGTCGCTCCATGCTTCATCTGTGCTCACCGCTTGCAGCCACTCGCAGCTCGCCACAGAGGAATTTTTCCTCGCATTTGTCGAGCGGGCGAGCGACTTTTTCAAGCCCTGCTCTAGGGAGTGCTTGCTGAGTGTTTAGACTGACACCAAATCAGAAATCAGACATAATCCATGCCAATGCCATCCATTGTCTATGGCCAGTGTAAAAGTTTATTTTTTTGGCAAGTAAATATGAAATAAAATATTGCACAAGAATATTTCCTGTTTATTTTTCCAGCCAACAGGGGGAGCCCTAGCCTCCTTTTTATGTTTACCTGTCTATCCTTAGCTGCCCTGTTGAAAAAAAAAATGCAGCACTCAATAGCTCAATCTGAAATTTACAAAATTAAATAAAGCAAATATATGACTCCTGTAAGAAAATATGTCTTATTAACTGGCATCCATTTTGTATAATGCCTCCATTTCTAGACATGTGAACAGTTAGTTTTGGTTTTGTAACTTCTCTCTCGTTTTCTTAGACTTTTTTCCTTTCTGTAAACGGAACTACGTTATATGATATCCCTCAACTATTTGCAGTTTCTGTTCTTCACATAATTATATTGATAAGAATGGAATGTTTCATTGGTCATCCTGAGATTAAGCAACGCCTACTGAGTTCTGTATAACCGTTCTTGTTTTGCATTAAACCTTCAGAGATTTAGCTTGCACACTTCGGTGTCTGGAGCTTTATTTGTCCCAGGCCTGAGGGTGGAAATAATGAGGACTGGGGCTACAGACATAGGTTGAATCCTTGCAATCTGGTGTCAGAAGTGGGATTCGAACCCAAGCCTCCAACTCCTCCTTCTGCCCCCCTGCTCAGTTCAGTTTTTTATTTTACAAAGATCTTACTGAATTTTCAAAAAAGCAAGTACTATTAGGATACACTTGACATAAACATTGTAAATAGTGAGATTCAACAAGTATGTAACAGAAAGCACATGCAAATCTGTATAGTTTTTCAAGTCAAACAGTGAGCACGAAGGAAAACAGTTTCTGTTGTGTTGTTGCTTATAGCCCATATAACCATCTAATGGCAGCATCATAGGTGCAGTATAGTATCAAAGTTGTTTTTTTTTTTAAGATTTCAATAGATATCAATAGTAAAAATATATATAAACAGTGTCAAAGCCTATGAACTTGAGTGCAATAAACCACAATAGAGACAGTTAATTTATTACCAGGTAGAGAAGCCTGTAAGGCATTAGATGAATCTGTAGTTGCAGGCTCATCTGTAAGAGAAGTTATATATTATTATTAGGAATAAAAAAGACATGTTTATCAGAAAATGTATAAAATATGCAGTCTGATAGTGAAAAATTATTGAATTATAAATCCAAATACAGTTTTGGTTACATGCAAATTAATTGACTCCTGTCTAAATTGGCTAATACATGTATATATTAAAGTGAGATAGGGACAGTGGCGTCCTGAGGCAGGTACGGGGGGATGCGGCCCGCACGGGGTGACACCGACCACACGGGGTGACACTGGACCCGCTCCACGAAAAGGTAAGTTGTAAAGCAAGCCGACGATCCCCGCAGGATGGATCGGATCTACGGATTGGGGAGCATAATGGATCGGAGTCTGATCCATTATGCTCAATCTGCAGATCCGAGCCATCCTGCGGGGATCGTCAGCATGCAACCTATAAGGGGTCCACGAAAAGGTAAGTTGTAAAGAAAACCTACGATCCCCCCAGAATGGATAGGATCGGCGGATTGGGGAGCATAATGGATCGAAGTCCGATCCATTATGCTCAATCCACGGATCCGATCCATTCTGCGGGGATTGTCGGAGGGGGTGTCACCAAGTGTTACCGCAGCGGGTGACACCAACCTTAGGGACGCCTCTGGATAGGGACCTTAAATTGTAAGCTCCTTCTGGGCAGGGACTGATGTGGATGTACAATGAATATGTACAGAGCTGTGTAAATTGTCAGCAATATATTAATACCTGTAATAGACAAAATAAAATAAATAAATATATATATAAGTAAAATGCAGCGCTATTAATATATCATAAATGGTTAAATAGATAATGATAAGACACAGTCCAGTGAAAGGTGCTCGTTGATTGCCGGTGCAAATGGTAGAAATGCGCACTAACCAGAAGCGTATAGGTAATACGCATGTGAATAAATATCCTGAAGATTCCCCTCTCCTTTCTGGTCTGATCACGGGAATAGCTGGAAACAATGAAGATCAAGCGCCCTCTGTGGTGAAGATGTGGTCCAGCTGGTCAGAGAAATCTTTGCCAAGATGTAGTTCCCCCTCTCAGGAGCTGACACAGGAATCACTCAGGGCATTCCAGGAGTTTCAGTTCAAAACGGTATCCTGCGGTTTCCTTTTTTAATCCCTTAACTCTTCCTGCTCCTCTTCGGCAAAGATTTCTCTGACCAGCTGGACCACATCTTCACCACACGAGGGCGCTTGATCTTCATTCTTTCCAGCTATTCCCGTGATCAGACCAGAAAGGAGAGGGGAATCTTCAGGATATTTATTCACATGCGTATTACCTATATGCTTCTGGTTAGTGCGCATTTCTACCATTTGCACCGGGAATCAACGAGCACCTTTCACTGGACTGTGTCTTATCATTATCTATTTAACCATTTATTATATATTAATAGCGCTGCATTTTACTTATATATATATTTCTTGGGACTTTTATGCGTTTTCCTTGAATGTTCAGCTGCTAATTATTGAGAGCGCTCACTATATTTTTACATTTTTCCAAAATAAATAAATAAATTCAGAGCTAGTGTATTAGAGTCTAACTAAAGCCATTTTTAAATTTGGATAGAATAGAGAGGGATTAGAACCTCTGTCAGCTTTTTATTGCTGTCTGTGCCCCCCTTAGAAAGATTCACTTTCTCTATTTGTCCTGTTTACCATCATCACAGAGAGTGAAAGTGAAAGGAAATCACATATCTAGTGTTGTCACCAGAATAGAAAAAGAAGGGAAATCTTGCAATGGGGACACTAGTTCTGGTGACAACCAGGGATTCCTTCACTTTGGAGGGATTTCCTCTCACCTCCTGTTTTGGGAAAGGGAACACAGGGGACAAAAAAAATCTGATGGAGTTATAACCATCCCTTACTCTATCCAAAATTAAATAAAAAAAGGCCTTTAGGTCTCCTTCAAAGCAGCTCCAAGTCAGTAAAAGTAATGAATTTCCTTGGGTTTTGGGGACATCTCAGGTATGCAGAGGTGACATAAAGAAAACAAAGGTATAAGCAGATGTTATGCCTACTCTACAGTGATCATGGTAACTATGTAGCTAATTTGAATGAAAACTGTATAAGTGAGAGTCAGGGATGAATGCTGGTGGTCACGGGGCATGACACTCACCCAGAATAGTCACATTGACCACATTGCTGCGCTGGGATATCCTTTCCTTGTCCTTCTCCCACCAACGGTACACACAGGAATATGTTACCGTGCCATCAGTTGCCGGAGGTTGGAGAGTGAATGTGACACTGGTCTTAGTCTCTGGAGCTGACTTTTGCTCTACCCAGTACTTAGTACTTTCACAATAAAGATGGAAGATGCCTTCTGGGTAATTGCTGGGTGCTGTGCAATTCAGGACCACTGGCTGATCCTTGTAGACAAAAGATGCTTGTGAGGTCAACTGTGGTGCAGGGAGATCATCTGTATAATATAAAAGACAAAGGTTCTCAATTTTCAATGTATTCCTCATATCTTCATGGTGCAGCGCTGTCAGGGCTCCGGGTATGACCAGAGGTGTGTGGACTGACACAGGGAAACGCAGGCTTCAGATATGGTATAAACAATATAATTTATTAAGACTAACAATACAAAACGCAGTGCAAAACTAAACATAAACACAGTGCAAACAAACCAAACCACCCACAGATAACAATACATACAATGCAAGAGTCGTCAGGCAGGCCGGGTCAGTAGCAAACGGGGTACCAGGAACAGGCGGGAGAGTGGTCAGGGTCACAAGCTGGGTTCAGTAACTCACGGGCAGCGCAGTACAGAGGGTCAGGCAGAGAATGGTCAGGGTCACAAGCCAGGGATCAAGCAGGAGAAGTCAGCAGAGGTCAGGATCAGGCAGGGTCGGCAACAAGTCAGACAGGAACAGGAATACAGGATATAAGATACAGGGGCCCATGGAAAACTTACACCAAGGCCTTGACTGTGAGTCTGGCCATTCCTTAAATACAACCCCTGCAATCAGCTTCAGGTGTTTGGCTGACTGCAGGGGTGAGTCTCTGATTGCTGAGAGCACCCGCTGGCCAGCCCTGGTACTGCAGCCCACAAGGCAGGTGAGTCCCACCATTATTGGCAAGTCCATTCCTGACAAGCGCCCTCCTAGTTTAGTTATAGGATGTTAGGTACATTTAGTTAAGCTCCTCGGTAGCCAGTGGAGCAGCTGTTAATTACTTTAGTCTGCTTAGTGTTTCACAGTCTGCTGATCTAATTATTTCCCCTGTATTCTAGAGAGTTCTACAATCACAGTGGGATGAAAGACAGAAGAGCAGTCTGAATATTTATGGGGGGTCCAGCCAATCCCTGGGGAGGTGTGTCCAGTAGGTGGTTGGAGAGCCCATAAATAGGGTGAGGTCTGAGGAAGCGGTGTGTCTAGTAGATGGCTGGAGAGGCCTGAGGCAGAGCTGTGTGGGTCCTGGGTGCAGCCTTGTGAGAAGAGTTCCTAGCCTGAGGGGGCTCTGCCCCTAAGATCAGTCGGCTGGAACACTGCTTGAGTGTCATCAAGGTTCCAACTGTAGCATAGCTGGAGGGGCCTATTTCAAAGTCTAGTCTGGGAATTTCAGTCTGGAGAGCTCGCTGAAGGGTACCCGGCTGAAGTTGGAGGAGGGTGTCCAGTTGTCCTGTGGTATTGTGAATTGTAATTCGCATACACACGGAAGTCACTTTTTACCGCACACAGCTCTGAAGGAATGGCACAGGCATGTCATTCCTTCAGAGAGCACCGGTAAATATCTCCTTATTGCACTTATTACAAAATGTATGAAAAATATTTTTAAAAATACATTTCAAATACACTGTATGTCTTTAAAAATACAAAATCTACATTTTGGAATGAATTTACAAATAAATGTAAAAATATATGTTAAAATTACTTTTTATATGTTAAAAAAAATCTGAAGCATATAATAAAAAAATATATATTTTTAAAAATATTTTTCACATATTTTGTAATATATAAAAAACTAATTTCAAAATGCAGTATATACATATAAATATATATATTTGGGAGGAATATTTTGAAAATATATTTCAAATATATGTTTCTTTCATATGGGTATGTAGCTCCTCCCACAGTGCCAAGCATGTTTAACGAGCCACTTTTGGTACAGTTGTAACATCCATCAGAAAATACTGCTCTCTCTGCTTCTGCTCTCTCTATTTCTCACAAAATGTCTGAAATAGTTAATTATTTAGTGCATTCTGGGCATTTGGGAGGGTCTCCTGAGGTTATCTTTTAAAAACGCTTCTAAACGCACATAAACGTGGTAGGTAAACGCGGCTAAACTGACGTTTTTAACCTATGTTTTCTAGCAGTCAGTTTTCAGCAGTCTGAAAAGTTTTTCAAATGCTCCGTGTACATGAGCCCTAAGACTTCAATTGGCTGAGGGAGGGACAGCACTGTGAGCCAACCACTTTGCACATCTCCCTAATCTAAGGCATCTCCCTAATCTAAGGCATCACCTTTTGAATGGGCTGTTGCTGCTTCATTATCCAATCAGTAGGCTGAGGGCGGGCCTGTGACCATGCTGTGGAGCTCAATAGCAAAGTAGAAAAGTGAGGTCTTGGTAAGCTGGCAGACACAACAGTTCCTACATATGCACCTTAACTCTGTTTATAAATTTTTGCTTGATGTTTAGCTTTAGGGGCCCTAATGCAAATACTAAACTAGCCTCCTTCTTGGTGGGTACTGACCTCTCTAACTTACTTTCTCACCGTAGACACATCAAGCAGAAAGTACGGTACCAGGGGCGGATTGACCATTTGGAAACTCGGGCACTGTCCCAGGGCCCGGGGTCAGTAGGGGGCCCCATGAGATGCCCCTGGTACCTTTTTCATAGGCTTTTTTGAGTTTGGGCAAGGACACAGGGGTCCTGTGATCCCCTATTGCCCGAGGGCCCCATGAGTTGTCAGTCCACCCCTGTACGGTACACATGCTGAAGAACAGAACTATGCAGCAAGTTACAGCCTAAATGCAAGATGTTTCTGGACATGTCTTCTGCGATTGGCCATGTTTACTGATCAGATTGTTCATGACCAAGCACTGGGAAAGCTTGGAAAAGTGATCATTATAACTTGTTCTGGCAACTCTGACATCCAGAATCTCTAATGAGTCCAAAGCCAATGACTTTGATACAGGAACCTTACTAGACTGTCATGAAGGTAGTGGACCATCTGTGTCACCAGGGAAAAGTAGACCCTAAAGAGTTCTGAGGGCTGTGCAGGGCCTAAGGAACCAGAGCAAGGGATGATGGGCTTTGTTGTGGGCGGCTCCCAGGTTGTGACCCTTGGGTACACTCAAGCAGAAGCAAAACGTGTTCCAAATTTAGCAGGCAAGGTCGTGGTGAAACAGGCAAAGGGTCAGGACAGCGTAGTCAACATGGTCAACTGACTGAAAGAGACAAAAGGACACTGCGCAGGATTGTTACCCGGAATAAGAAAACAACTGCTGCAAAAGTGACTGTAGAGCTCAATCTCAGTCTTCACGAGACTCAGTCTTCACAGGACAGAGATTGAGCTCTGCAGTCACTTTTGCAGCAGTTGTTTTCTTATTCCGGGTCACAATCCTGCACAATGTCCTTTAGTCACTTTCGGTCAGTGGACCATGTCGACCACGCTAATGCTTATCAGACGACATTTTCCCTAAAGCTGTATATGCCATCATAACCTTTCATACTGTACCTTGAGACACAGCAAATAAATTGCCAACTTCAGTCACAGAGGCACCAGCTAAGCAGCACCAACACATTTACCCTCTTTGAAACTCAGTAAGCTCTGACATGACTCCGTATTACTAGCAGCGCATGCAGCGAATGACAAAAGTGAACCTTCCCACCTGTAAGATAGGTGTCTCATCACACAGTGGAAGCAAAAGAATGTTACATCACTTCCGCTTTTAACGTGAAACATGTCAACACTGTCACACCTGCAAATCAAGTATTGTTTCCATTTTGTTATCTAACCCCTGTAGAGCTTCATAATCTAAATAAAAGATATGCCACAAAGTGGTAAATCTCCATTTTGTTTTGCTTGGAATCATCACTGGGTAACCGGGAATTCCCACTTTATTAACATAGCAATGACAAGTATTTCAAGGCAGGCACAGATGTTCTATTGTGATGGAAAACCTCCACACAGCAGATGACCATCGTTTCCCCTTCTATTGAGAAAGAGGAAGAAAACCTTTCACATTGCCATATCCGTCCATTAAAATGGGAGGAAGATTGCAATGCATGACTCAAGTAATGTTGTATCTATCTTGCACCACTTGTGTATGGAGACATCTGTCCGCTTGTGTTGACTGATGTCACAGTTTTGCAAATATAATCTCTTAGCTCTACGTTTTCTTTTCCTGTGATCTGAAAGCATGCAAACCAGTGTAAACATGGCTTTGTTTTCATTTGCCTGTGTGCAGTCCATGTGCATTCAGAACAGCAGGATGTCTACAGCCAGACCACTCAAGGATGAATGGGGCTTAGTTAATAGAGAGACTGTAGCATCAGCTTTGCATCTTCACTGCTACACATGCTGTCTGATGATATACAGGTGCACAGGAATCCTAATTAATGGCTTCTGGCATTGAAAAAATTAAATTGGAGAATGCTGAACAGTCATTTTAAATGTTAATACCAAAGTACATTTTTAATTTACAGCAAACCTTTGGTCCTAATAGAAATATTAAACTGACTCTTCTCCCCATTATCCACAAACCCCAGTGTGCAAAGTACCATAAAGTGTCTCCATACTAGGGGCGACTGACCATTTAGAAACTCGGGCACTGTCCGAGGGCCCGGGGTCAGTAGGGGGCACCATGAGATGCCCCTGGTACCTTTTTCATAGGCTTTTTTGAGTTTGGGCAAGGACACATGGGGCCCCATGATCCCCTATTGCCTGGGGGCCCCATGAGTTGTTAGTCCACCCCTGCTCCATACCCATAGAAAGTTCAGAACATATGGAGTATAAGTAGCGTAAGCACACCCTCCTCTGGTTCCAGCACAAGGTACCCAAACGATCAGTCACCAAGCCTAGTGCTGTCAGATGTACATGGGGGACTGGCATGAGGGGACTAAGCATATGCAAATGCAAAGTTTGGGAACATTGGTCAAAGAAGGCAATGGCATTACTATCACGTACCTCGTAGAGGCCAAGTAGATGAAAGAGCTAGTATAGAACCTCCTGCCCAACACACCTAAAGATGATGACAAGAAGTGGTAGGGTGATCAGTGGCATGAGTGCTGGAGGTGCTGACAGCACTGGATCTGTGTGGCTGCCACATACATGGAGCAGAAGACTGTGGACCACGGAGCAGGAAACAAGTGCAAGGCACTAGCCGAGGAAAAGCAGGATTCCAGGACACAGGCCAAGGTCAGTAAAAGCTGAAGTACAAGCAGAGTCCAAAAGACAGCCTGAGGTCACTACAAGAAGGTAAAGGTCTAGAGACAGGTCATAAGGCAAGCCAGGTCATACACAGAAAGGCAGAATTGGCTGGTCAGGTCGGAGGTCAACAGAAATTAGCTGAAGACCACTCAGCAACTTCTCTCTGCAGTGCTCCCATTTATATAGCTCACTGAGCGCTAACACCAGTGGAAAGCATGCACTCTGATGCAAACTGGCTTCCTTAAGTAGCACTACCCCCTTAGGGGTTGCTGGTGAATTAGGTCCCCTATAGTCCTGCACAGGCAATCTGTATTCTCCACACAAAGTTGTGTTCCAAGTCAGACATCAGTCCTTGAGCTTTTGTTTTGTATTTAATTGAGGGTATTGAACTGGGATAGGGTAAGGGAGTATAGGATGCCCAAGGGAACCCATAACTGAGGACCAATTTCTTGGAACTAATTACAAACTTCTCTTCTGCAACACAGTCTCTGTTGAAGTGCTAGCCAGCATCTCCTAGTTGTACCACCCCAGACCCTATATGAACTCTTCACCCAGCAATCTGGAGACTTTTACTGAGCAGGGGATCTGGCTCCTGTCCCTTTAAATGAGTAAACAGCATATGTATAGAATGTTCAATTCCTCAATCTCTCTGTATGAAGCCAATGTCCCCTATGTTCCTAGAAGCTCAATATCTTTCATGTGTTTGTACTGTCGGTTTGTATGTTTGATCCTTTCAATAGAAAGATTGAAATATAAATGAGTAAACAGTCACTAGTAGGGGGCTAATCTGGTTTCCCACCAGAGGGCTCCTAACAGCCCAGGGGGTGCAGGTATACTCACTCAGATTCTCTCCTGTACTGCTTGCGGGTTGGCTGCTGCTACCAGGCCTATCAACTGGATTGCTCCTTCCCGGTCATACAGGTGGCCCTCGCTCAGGGGGCCAGTGAGCTCCAAGTTTTTCTCCTTTCCATCTCCAGGTTCACAGGCAGGCCCCATCCCACTAGGCTTTCTAGCAGCCTTCCGCTTCCAGCATCACATCTTCCTCCTCTTTCTTTTACCCGATTCTCCCACCACCACACTCCTGCGACTGAGCAGGCTCCTACACTTTGAAGGGAGTCTCAGCCCCTTGCCAAGTCTTCTGTTGGGGATTGGCTGAAGTCCCTTAAGAGTGCAGCCAGCCACTCCTCAGATCCTCCCACTGCCTCCAAGGCTCTCCCTCAAAAGCCACAGAGCAGGGGGAAATTCCAGAGGGGCTGACCTGCAGAGTCACTCAGCCCTGGCCACAATTTGACCCCACTGGCTATTACACCTGAGCTGCTAACCAGCTCCTGTCTAACCAGTAGACTCTAGATCCCCCTAGCTGAACTGGGAGGGTGCTACTGGAATGAACCTGACCTTCCTTACCTCCCTGTTGGGAAGGGTAAGTATCCTTATAAAGCAGACCAAAGGTTGAGAGTTTTATTGTCAAAGGAGTCAGGATATCTGACCATTATCTTCACAACTAGACATGGGAAACAACTAGACAGGAACAGGGGCGGACTGACAACTCATGGGGCCCCTGGGCAATAGGGGATCATGCAGCCCCTGTGCCCTTGCCCAAACTCAAAAAAGCCTATGAAAAAGGTACCAGGGGCATCTCATAGGGCCCCCTACTGACCCCGGGCCCGAGTTTCCAAATGGTCAGTCCGCCCCTGCACGGGAAACATTAAGCCTGAAAGGCACATTTGTATTACAAAAAGGAAAATGGATAATCCCATAATAACCACAGAGAATGGCACACAGGTTGCAAAGCTTCTGAAAGCCATAATTACCAATTGTAATGACCACATATGTTTGTTATCACCAAAATAATGACTGTGGGTAACCAATAGGTTCAGGATCCTCCAAAAAAAGGACCATATATTAAAATGGCAGAAGACTCGAGTACCATATATTAACTATTGTGTTCAGTAATACTAAATATCATGCCATCAGAGGCACAAATACTCTTGTATTAGTAGTAATATTGGACCAGTAATACTTTAAACAGTTGTAAATGAATTATATGGTTGAACTGGATGGACTTTTGTCTTTTTTCAGCTAGACTAACTATGTAACTATATATATTTTCCACTGTCGTAGTTTAGGAACTTGCCATTAAAGTGTATTTTTTTTTTGCAGTGTAAGAGAATAGGGAAGAGCTAAAACTTCTGTCACATATTGTTGTTGAACATACAGAAAACAGCCAAGTGAACGTTCAAGATGTTACTTGAACTTTAACTAAAGGCAAAACTTTTTTTAGTTTTGGATAGAGGGGAGAGGGACTGACTTAATGCTACTTGCAATCTTGTATTTTGTGTTAACTGTTTGCTTGTTTGCATGGTCCTATGGGGATATAGCCATCTGCTTATCGTCTCCTGAAATGTTGCAGGGACCTTTACTAATTTTTTACTTCAGAATTTAAAGCGGAGTTCCACCCAAAAGGGGAAGTTCTGCTTTAATGATTGGTCCCCCTGCTCCCCATTAACCAGTACACGCCCGTCCAATAGCCAAAAGGCGGCCGGTAAAATGTACTGCATTTCCGGGTTGGACGCCAAATGGTGTCCTCCCGCACATGCGCAGTTTGCGCTCCTGCAGAGCTGCGCAGCGGAACGATCTGTCACCGGCTGTGTACCTCGGACACGGCCGATGACAGATCTGAGTATCGGCCCCATTGCCAGTACCATGTGACCTGCTGTGACCAATCACAGCAGGTCACATGACAGTTGTATACAATGGATGGCTTCATTCATGCCATCCATTGTATACTACTGTCTAGCTGTGAATGGTCACAGCTAATCACATGCACATGTCATGTGATTAGCTGTGGCCAAATCACAGCTAAGCACAAAAAAAAAAAACCCCTGAATGAATCTATGTCATTCAGGTAAATGCTTGCTTATAGCAAAGTAATTATTTGCTATAAGCAAATTGTGTAAGAAAAAAAAAATAAATAAAATACTGATCACTTCCCCAAAGTAGCACAATGTTACTATGGTAACATTGTACTACTTTGAACATAGTGAAATATGAAAAAAAATCTTAAAAAAAAGAAAAAAAATTTAATAAAAAATTAAAAATAATTTTAAAAAAATATATATTTTTTTTTCATACTAGTCAGTGTCCCTGATCACCACCATGCCAGTTATATGATGATGCTGTACTGCACTGGTGATAGTATGAAAAAAAAAAATTTAGTGAAAATAATTTTTTGCATTTTTTCATTATCCGAAAAATTATGACAAAAAAAATACAACTTCAAAAAACTCGCCATTCCTCTTATGAAGTACGTCGGACTGTCTACTTTGCAAAAAGGGTCATTTGGGGATATCTGTACTGTTCTGACATTCTTGGACCTCAAGAAATTAGATTGGCCGTCAGTACTTCAGGATTGATCAATATTCAGATCTATACCATAGTTTGTGAACTCTATAACTTTCCTAAAAACTAAAAAATACATCCTAATTTGGGTTTTTTTCACCAAAGACATATAACAGAATACATCTCGGCCTAAATTTATGAAGAACAATTATTTATTTGCAAACTTTTATAACAGAAACAAAGAAAAATGTGGGTTTTTTTCAACATTTTTGGTCTTTTTTTGATAATTTAGCAAAAAAGAAAAACCCCGGCGGTGATTAAATACCACCAAAAGAAAGC
This sequence comes from Staurois parvus, assembly GCF_062004578.1. Lineage (NCBI taxonomy): Eukaryota > Metazoa > Chordata > Amphibia > Anura > Ranidae > Staurois > Staurois parvus. The sequence goes on along the minus strand of NW_028318696.1, from coordinate 1,105,918 downwards.
TCTAGTTGTGTGAAGAAAATGATAAAATTTTAGTTTGGGTACAATGTTGTATGACTGCGCAATTGTCATTCAAAGTGTGAGAGCGCTGAAAACCTGAAAAATGGCCTGGGCAGGAAGGTGTAAAATTGCCTGGTATTGAAATGGTTAAGGATTGGCACCTTTGGCGAGTGGGTACCCGAAATTGACAGGTACCAGCTCCCACTTTCGCTGCGATTGCCTAGGCGATCGGAAGTGGAAGGTGTCCTCTGTCCCTCCCTCCCTGTAGTCTTGTGGGACACGTGACAGGTCCCAGAAGACGACAGGGCCATTCAGGAAGCGCAGTGCTACTCGTGCATGCGCAGTGGGCACCCGGCTGTGAAGCCGCAAGCTGTCACAGCCGGGTGCCCATACTGAAGATGCCGGCGCCTGGAATACAGGACGGCCGGTGAAATGGGCTGCGGGGAGGATACCGTGGGATCGTGGGCCAGGTGAGTGGCTGTTTTTTTAACAGTCAGCAGCTTTTTGTAGCTGCTGACTTTTATTTTTTTTACAGAGTGATTGGAACTCTGCTTTAAGATTTAGCTGCAGCTCTGAATATTTACTCCAGGTCACGGGTGATCTCTAAACTATGGGAGAAAATCAGGCAGGAAGGTATGGGCTGCCAGATGGCCATAAACACCACCTCTATCATTTATCATTAGTAATAAAATTGGTTCACTCCCCATGTACACTGAACAACTCCATCATCTGTGTGCATCACTTACCTGAGCTGACCATAATAATTTCAACTCCAATTAATCCTGAAAGAAAAGCATTTGTGAATAAACGATTTGATATTGAATACTCTGTGTAAAAAGAATTAAATATAGCACAATTATTTGCTGTCATAGTTTACTGTGACACTTGCAACCAAAATGCATGCCAGTAGCCAGCAGAGACAAGAACAGAACAAGAATCTCAAATGTAAAACAGAGCCATGAAAGAAGCAGTAAGCACCAATGAAATAATTACCTTAAAGGGGTTGTAAACATCAGACATGAAATATGAACAAAACATTAATCCTTTATAGTGTGTACTTGTCTCAATCCAGAGTACTAAGTGTCATTTCTGTCTGCTGTCCCCTTCCTCTTTAATCTACATGAGTTTTCCTGACACCAAGAGAAAAATGGTGACGGGGCGGGCACAGCCTGTGATTGACAGCCTTAGCTCTGTTCCTGTGTGCCGTGTGTAGGGGGTGTGTCCCTTCCCTCCAATCAGCTATCAGAGCTCTCCTCACTGATGTAACTTCATCTCCCCGTCCCCTGCTTTTCAGAGCTGAGAGATCTTGTGTAAATTCTATTCTTTGAATGTATGTAGGGGACAGACTGCTATAGATAAACAGGTACAACCTATGTGGGAGGATTTGTTTCAATTCTGTGTATCACCTGAGGCCAGTCACTTCACTGGGTATATGTAAGGGTTTATAACCATTTTATCCACTTAAGGACCGCCCTATAGCAGATGTACTGCTACAGGGCGGCACCTGTGCACAGAATCACGTATATATACGTGATTCTGCATTTCCGGGTAGGGATGTGCGCGCCCTACCCGTGCACATGCCCTACTCGCGCCTCCATTCGTGGCTGTGGATGTCAATCACCGGGTCCCGGCTGGTGATTACCAAGCATCTCTGATGGGGAGGAAGTTTGTTTTGTTTACAAACAATCTTCCTCCCTGTAAGCTTGAGCAAACTGCTCTGGATGGCTGTGCACAGTACAGCCATCCCGATCAGTGTGTTTACAGTGAAGAACACACCGCCTGCCCTCTAGTAAAACACTCCCTGCACACATTTAACTTTTGATTGCCCCTCACATTAACCCCTTCCTGCCCAGTGGCATTAGTACAGTGTCAGTGCTTTTATGGTGTCACTGGGGTGTCAGTGACACCAAGTTAGTTCCCTCCCACTGTCAGAATGTCCGCCGCAGTCCCGCTAAAAGTCACTGATTGCTGCCATTACTAGTAAAAATTTCCAGAGAGGAGATTACTAGTAAAAAAAAAGTAGAAAAAAAAATCCCATCATCTATACCGCCATTTGTAAACGCTATAACTTTCACGTAAACCAATTAATTTACACGTATCGGGATTTTTTTTTAGCAAAGACATGGAGCAGAATACATTTTGGCCTAAAGTTAAGCCGAAATTTGACTTTTTTCAAATTTTTTTACTGGACATGTTTAATAAAAAGTCAAAAATATTGTTTTTTTTCTCAGAATTGTAGGTCTTTTTTTGCCTTTAGCACAAAAAAATAAAAAATAAACAGGCGATCAAATACCACCAAAAGAAAGCTCAATTCGTGGGAAAAAAGGACGTAAATTTCATTTGGGTGCAGCATTGCATGACCGCGCAACTGTCAATTAAAGTAACGCAGCGCTGTAACGCAAAAAATTGCCTGGTCAGGAAGGGGGGTAATCCCTAAGGAGGACAAGTGTTAAAGTGTTTCTAGAGATTCTACAGGTACCCATAGGCACACGGCCCCAACATTACCAGCTGGCAACTGGCAGGAGAACTGCTAAGCAGCCATGTTAGAAAGTTATTTCTGATTGCCTCCATTCCTCCAGATGACTTGGAATTTTCTGACTTTTGTCCAAAGACAGTTGTTAATCAGTTTGTTTACTGAATGCTCATTGCTGATACCTTGGTTGATTCCTGATTGCCGTGTATGGGAACCAGAGAGGAGATTATGTGATTGAACTTTGCCCTAGTGTTCTCCCCTTGGTGGGAACCTGGTAGGGGTTCCCAGGACAAGGACCTTCTGGACTCTATGGACTTTCTGCATTACTGAGGTAAGTGTAATTATGGGGCAAGGAGACACCAGGAGTAAGTTTGAATGAGATTGTAAACCATGTTGTAAGAGACATCATATTCTGAGAGCTGCAATGAATGAAGTTTCTACAAAGTAAAGAGAAGTAAAGAGCATGTCGTATCACAATACATGGGCACATCAGGGGCCAAGATACTGTAAAGAGAAGATACAGTACCACTGTCCTAACAAGCAGCCAGGGTCACCCTCAAGGGGTTGCGTTGCTGTTGCCAGAGATGACAGTACAAGCATTTAAGTGCATAATAGCAGCCAGCCAGTTGGGAAGTTGAGGTGACTTGGCATAGGTGACGGAGGTCCCCAGTAGTGAAGGAGCCTGTGTGCTTGGTTCCTTCCCTAGCGATTGGTACCCCAACTTTGGTCCGATTGTGGTACGAGGTGTCCTAGGACTTAACTTGGAAGTTATAGAAGATGCAGTGTGGCCTTGGAGTGGTAAAGCACAAGTCAATAATGGAATGGAGCTTCCTGGGATACAAATCTAAACGTAGAGATAAAGCTTTACACATGCATATCTGTGTCACTGGGATGAGGGGACGGGTTGCTGGGCTGGAGGAGTCTGGTGCACGCTGCACAGAGAGAGAAGCTGACTTATGAGCTGTTATCTGTGATGTTTATTTGAGGAAATGAGTGAGCCACTCGACAGTATTAAATAGTTAAATAAATGTCTTCTCAGGAGAAGTGTCACACATAATGGAAAATGCCACCTTAACGCATACCTCTGGCAGTCTGCAAGGGCATGAGCATTTCGCTTCTCCAGGCCCCTCGCGTGAACCCTCCTACATGCTCTTGTATGGAAACATTATGCAGAATTTTTCATATATTGTCATGATAACCTGTTTCTTGCCCATAATTGCCATTAGTTTGCCTGTGTATGGCAATGGTTGAACCATGTGTTTGCAATAATTGCCCATTTGTTGCCTGCATATAGTAACAATTGCCCATGTGTTGCCTGCGTATTCTCAGGATTGCCCATGTGTTGCCTGCGTATTCTCAGAATTGCCCATGTGTTTCCTTCGTATTCTCAGGATTGCCCATGTGTTGCCTGCGTATTCTCAGGATTGCCCATGTGTTGCCTGCGTATTCTCAGGATTGCCCATGTGTTGCCTGCGTATTCTCAGGATTGCCCATGTGTTACCTGCGTATTCTCAGGATTGCCCATGTGTTACCTGCGTATTCTCAGGATTGCTCATGTGTTGCCTGCATATTCTCAGGATTGAGATAATATATAAACAGTGCAAGTCAAAAAACCTCCTCACCAGCTATATAACATCAGTCAACAAAAACAATATAACAATCAATATAAATATTGTTTAAAAAAATATAAAATAAATAATTTATAAAGTGTCCAAAAAGATATTAAATATGTCCAAAAAGAAAATAAAAAAATATAAAAAATATATAAAAAATATAAAAATTAAAATATAAAAAATATTAAAAAAATATATAAATAAATATATTTTTATATTTTTTATTTTCTTTTTGCGCTGTTTATGTATTATCTCCACTAATTGGTGTATTACACCAGTGCGCAGCAGCAAACTTTTACCTATATCATCTGTTGAAAAGTTTTCTTGTGCGCTGGGGTTTGTGATATATATATTCTCAGGATTTCCCATGTGTTGCCTGCATATTGCAATGATTACCCTGGTATCATAACAAATGCCCATTCGTTGTCTTTATATTGCAATGATTGCCTGTTTTTTTGCCCAAACATTGTACCTTTGAGTTGCCTGCAAAATTTATACATTTACATTTACTAGTATGGGGGAGATGGGCAGTTTAAATAAAAACAAAAGGCCACATAGATCTAAAAAATGTTTTTTTTAGAGTGTACGTCTGAATAATGATTTTTCTTCTCTAAACTGCTAGTGCAAGGAGAATCCTAGACAATGAAGCTGACCACATCGAGCTTCACTGTGACATAATAAGACCAGCACTAATATCCAGCTTGGTGATGAGAAATGGCAGGATGCCTATAGTGAGAAAATTATTTTAAGAACCTGGTAAACCCTCTCAAAGTATATATTCTATGGGTTGAAAATCATTGCCCTTGTGCTATATTCTTCATGTAATAAATAGTCCTTCTTAATGTACAACTACAGGCCAACTTTTTTTTTTCATTTTTGGTAGAGTAAGGCAGGGTTATAACCCCTGTCAGTTAATTTTTTGCCATCTATGTCCTATTGGGGAGATTTACCTTCACTTCCTGTCCCATACCCACAACAGGAAGTGAGTGTCCCCAATGGAAAATTTCCCCTACTTTTCTGGGAACAACCCAAAAAGCCTGATGAGTGTTCCAATCCATCTCCATTCTGTCCAAAAAAATAACAAAAAAAATGTTTTGCTTCTAATTATGCTTTAAGGAAAATAAAAAACCTTCAGTTTATAAAACTGGGCCCACTGGTTCTCTCACTGGGCCCACCATATGGAGAACAGAAGTCTTACATAGCAACAGAAACATGAAAAATTCTTACCTAGAAGAAATAACAGCTCCATTCCCCTCAGTGAGACGTTTCTCTGTGTTCTGTGTCACCACACCCAGGAATACGGAACTGAAACTGCCAGGAAACCACAATTTTAAGAAATAGTTACAATGGTCACATCGAGGCATCTGACTCTGAGACTTAACTGATTTCAACCACATACTGTATGTGATCTTTGTGGCCGCCCAGTCAGCAGGCTTGCAGATTGGTTTTCATGTCTATGACCATCCTTTGAAGTTGTTAAAACATATGCTACGGGCATGCTCCTGGTCTTAATTTACTTGCACTTGCACCTCCATCTCCAATTTGTAAATATTTTCCTAACTTAGGAGCCAGCAGTATCCAAACTGATTTCACCAGTGTGTTGGGAACTCTGTACTCCTGAAAAACAGACACCTAGAGGTGTTTACAGATGCCTTGCAGAGAGCCCTGAAACCCTGGGTGCTTTTCCATGCAGATCCATAGTTCAACTCCATGAGTTGTGTCTGGGTCCCACCACCTACTAACCTCAGTGCTTCATTCATGGTCCCTAAGTTTGATCTCTGGCCTCATTAACCAATGAGAAAAACCTTTAAAGCAGGGGTGTCAAACCGGCGGCCCTCCAGATGTTGCAAAACTACAAGTTCCATCATGCCCCTGTCTTTGGGAGTCATGCTTGTAACTGTCAATCTTGCAATGCCTCATGGGCCTTGTAGTTTGGCAACAGCTGGGGGGCCACCAGTTTGACACATGTGCTTTAAAGTGACAGTAGGAAGCACCACCTGCAAAACGGAGAGGGTCTACAGCAGGGGCGGACTGACAACTCATGGGGCCACCGGGCAATAGGGGATCATGGGGCCCCTGTGTCCTTGCCCAAACTCAAAAAAGCCTATGAAAAAGGTACCAGGGACATCTCATGGGGCCCCCTACTGACCCCGGGCCCTCGGGCAGTGCCAGAGTTTCCAAATGGTCAGTCCGCCCCTGGTCTACAGACACCTGTACCTCCAATCATTCCTTCAATCTTTGCCCTATTGCAAACCAATGGACGCTTCATATTCAACAAATTTCCAAAAGTGTTGGATGTCTTCATCCCTTGTGGTGCACAGTGGTTCTATCCATTGACACCATTACTGTTACTGTAACACAGGGACCAACAAAGGATCCACAGAATGCTGCAGAGGACCAGACATGCAGAACAACCTAGAACCGTAGCAGTAATATAGCTTGCAGTGCACAGGTTTCTCCCACTGGATATAGCTGCTCCCCTGAAGCCCTGTCCAGGGGTGAAATGCGTCAGACACTGAGCCGTGTCTGGCATGAGCACGGCAATCCATGGCACTGCTGCAATAAAGAAAGAAGGGCCCAGCAGAGCATACTGAATATCTGTTGACTGCATAGGGGGAGAGGAGACAGGTCCCGGGTTTGGTCCAAGCACCTATGACCAGTAAGTGCAATACAGTCAATGCCATATCAACTGATAAGAAGAAGCCATTGCTTTTTAACAGAGTGAAAAAGATGATATGGTGGCAGAGCGGCCTCCCCGCATACCTAGTATATGATCCATGCACTCAGGCAGGGGGCGTGCAAGTACCTGACGGCCCGGCTGTGCTGTGATTGGTCACAGCAAATGCCGATCATTGGGTCCTGGCCAGCGTTGCATGACCTTCTTAAATTGACAGGACTAATCTGTGTTCCACATGAGGACATAGCCAGTCTATGGGAGCCAGAATCATTGTTGGTTGGTAGGGGATCAAATACTTATTTTACTCTCTGAACTGCAACTCAATGTATAACATTTGTATTGTGTGTTTTTTATGGATTTTTGGTTGATATTCTGTCTATCATTTAAAATACACCTATGATAAAAGTTCTAGAGACCTTTCATTTCTTTGTAAGTGGGCAAACGTACAAAATCTGCAGGGGATCAAATCATTATTTTCCCCACTGTATATACGTGATTTTGCGCAGGGTGCAGTGTATCTGCTATAGGGCGGTAGGCAAGTGGGTAAAGGGGCGTGGCAGGGGGCGTGTCTTATGCTTACATACATTTTCTAATGGTGTCCCTCGCTCCCATCTAAAAAAAGATGGGCGGTATGACTAATGCTAGGTTCACACCTATTCAGTTTGCGTTTGATCCGTTTCTGCAGTGCATTTTGCGTATGCGTTTTTGCCTCGTTTTGCTATTTTTTTTACTTGTTGCTGGGCAGATTAAAACGAAAAACGCATCAGAAGCTCATAAAAAACGCACTACATGCTTTTCTGCAGCATCTCCATTGAAGTCTATACAACAAAAAAAGCAACGTTTTGCATTTAAAAAAGTCCCTGATCCTTTCCAAAGAACGCATCGGGTGAAAAGGCGGAGATGTGAACCTGTCCCATAGGAGATCATGTTAAATGGACTGCTGTGCGTTTCCAAGAACATGCAGCGGAAAACGCTTAGGTGTGAACCTAGACTTAGAGGTTTATTTATAAAAAGATTCCTGTTTGAATGCCTCACACATTCGCACAACTCATGAGTGATCGCCGTTTTGTGTTCCCACTCCTTTTTAACGCAATCCAGGGGCTGGTTTAAAAAAAAAAAGAAAAAAAGAAGGAAAGTCGTACAGCTCCCTGCCGAAGCCAACATTGCAATAACATGTATGATAAAACTGTGCTGGTTAGCGGTTGCAAACCCTAACCTATACCCAGTGAAGTGACTGGCCTCAGGTAACACACAGAGATGAAAAAAATCCTCCCACATAAGTTGTAGCTATAGTTCTATATACCTGCAGTCCCCTTCACACAGCACACAGGAACAGAGCTGAGGCTGTCAATCACAGGCTGTATGCTGGAGCTCCCTCCATCACCTTTTTGCTTTTGGTGTCAGGAAAACTTGTCAGAAGTGACTCATGCAGAAAGCAGAGGAAGGAGGCAGCAGACAGAAATGACACTTATGCAGGCCATAGACGGGTCGAAAATCGGCCGATTTTGCCGATCGGCCGATTTTCCCGGCAATGATGGGCAAATCGGCCGATCGTTTTACCGATAAAAAATCTGCGCATGAGCCGTGACCTGCAAGAAAAAGAAGAAGAATTCCAGTCCACTATTATATTTTATATGAAAAGTCTTGTGGTTGCAACAATGTATCTATTTGTATCTGAATAAAAACATCTGTATCCAAAATGGATACAAATGGATACATTGTTGCAACCACAAGACTTTTTCATGTCAAATATAATAGCGGAGCTCTCTGCAGGGACAGAAGTAATTAAATGCCGGATGTAGATTTTTTTTACCATTGGTGGTAACGTCGGCCTATTGAACGACCGTTTTTTTTTTTTTTAAATGGCCAGTTTTTAACCCGTCTATGGCCTGCATTAGTGCTCTGGACTGAGATAAGTACACACTATAGAGAGATATACTTTTTTCATATTTTATGTCCGAGGTTTATAACCATTTTAAAGTGGAACTAAAGTCTGCAATACTTACCGCTACTTCAATGGTCCATCACTTTATCTAGAAATATACATTTTTAATAATACCAAAATGAGTGCGTGCTGTAAATTGCCTCCAGCGTTGTTCCTGTTTCTTCTTGCTGGAGGCCACCATTTTGCTGAAGCCCAGACCCTCTGAGCAGCAGTTAGCCCAGGTTCACACTGATGTGGTGCGGAATTTGCAGTGGTTTCTGTGCGATTTCCGCACTACATCACAATCGCACCCCATTCATGCGAACCGCTGTGAGTGTGCATGTTACATTAACAACACCCCAGCAAAATGCAGTGTGATGTGCAGGATTGGATTGCACTGGTGTGAATACCTATGCAATCCGATTCTAGTGTAGACAAAAAATTGCATGTGATATGGTTGGGAATGCAGTACGGTTCCTGTGCGAATCACATGCGATGTGCCGCACCGAATCAGTGTGTACTCGGGATAAATCTTTAGACTGTCAACAGATTAACCTTTATATTTTCGGCAGTGCTGAAAAATAGAGAGCAACTGAGCATGTGCAAAGCAGGATGAAACAATGTATTACTGGATTTTAACCCCTTGCCTACCAGGCACTTCTACCCCCTTCTTGCCCAGGCCAAGTCTCAGCTTTCAGTGCTGTTGCATTTTGAATGACAATTGCGCAGTCAACACTGTACCCAAACAACATTTTTATCATTTTCTTGAGACATATAGAGCTTTCTTATGGTGGTATTTAATCACCACTGGGGTTTATTTTTTGCTAAACAAACTAAAAGAGACTGAAAATTTTTCTCCTTCACTGATGTGCTCTAATGAGGCTGCAGTGATGGGCACTGATAGGCTGCACTGATGAGGAGGCACTGGTAGGTGGCACTGACAGGCATCACTTGTGGGCACTGAAAGGCAGCACTGATATATGGCATTGATAGGCGGCACTGACTGGCACTGATAAGTGGCACTGATTGGAACTGTTAGGCAGCACTGACGGGCACTGATAGGCGGCACTGACTGGAACTGATTGGTGGCACTGACTGGCACTGATAGTTGGCACTGAAAGGCAGTTCTGATGGGCACTGATATGTGGCATTGATGTGCACTGGTAGACACTGATATGTGGCATTGATGGGCAATGACAGGTGGCATTGATGGGCACTGGCAGGTGGCACTTATGGGGCTACACTGATCATCAGGGCACTGATATGTGGCATTGATGTGCACTAGTAGGAACTGATACGTGGCATTGATGTGCACTAGTAGGCACTGATATGTGGCATTGATGGGCACTGATATGTGGCATTGATGTGCACTGGTAAGCACTGATATGTGGCATTGATGGGCACTGATGGGGCTACGGTGCCCTGATGATCAGTGTAGATGTCCCCTCTGAGGAACGCTGCTTACTGGCTCTCTTCTCCTCACTTGCTGTCAGCGGGAGGAGAGGACTGTTGATAACCAGCATCTTAACCAGCACTGTGATCGGTGATCCCGTGTCCCAGGGACACAGCACACCACCAATCGCCGCGCTGCACACCCCCCGGGGCGTACATGCGTGGTTAGAGTGGGAGGACTTCGTATGACGCCCTCCCAGAATGAGAGAACCGCCGCCCTCCTGTCATTTCCTGATATGGCAGGTGAGAGGCAGTTCAGCTGTACAGGAACTTCTTTTTAATGTCTTACATAGCTATAACCAATGCACAAGGGGCCGGCCTGCAGAGATCTAGGGAGGCCTTCATTTCCACTTTAAGTAAATGCTGTTGTGGGCTGACAACGCTAAGCCGCCATCTCATAATTACCAGCATCATTGTCAGCCTGCCATGCTAGCGCCTTCAGCGACGACACAGTGCACGCGCATAGTGGCCTGACAACGCTCTACTAGTAATTGTGAAGCCGTGGTGTCAGCCCACATCAGGAAGCGCTGTTACTGGCAGGATCTTCATGTAAGACATTTTACAACTGATTCACAAGAAATAATTGCACAGATTTCCCATTGCTGTGTGTCATGACAACCAGAAAGGCTGTGGAGGGTGAGTCTCCCAGGAGCAATATAAATGTGACAGAGAATAACACCTCCTCATCCAAAAATAAATTTGAAGAGAGATATACTGAAAAATTACTGTAGAATCAGTATTTATTATATTATTTCTCTTTTAGATCAGTACAGTGAGAAAAAAAAGTAGAAAAAAGAAAAAAAACACCAAGTGTAAATTATAGAAGCTGTCGCTAGCCGCCATCTTGTCGTAGCTCAGATTCCATAGGCCTCTAGTCCCCTCCCCTTCTCCCCCTGCAGACAGAGCCGCCGCTGTGTTGAGGTGCAGCGTGTTCACGGGTCAGGGTCTCTAGGTATTACTGGCCCCTCCACACAGACATCTGATTGGTCCAGATCAGCTCCTTGCCCTTACAGGGAAAATTAGGGTGGGGCGGTGATTTGTACGCATCCTCCAATGAACGCTTGCTTTCTGTAAGGACGCTTGCCAATGAGACTCCGGGGTGAGGTGACTGACGGCTGGAGGAGCCAGTGGGAGGGGAAGTTGGCTGTTACGGAAGCGGCCTCGGCGTGTGAGTGCGGTCTTAGCCGCTTCTATGGCTCCTTTCCTCGAATTGCTGTGGCTGCTGCTGCCGGTGCTGGCGGCCGGGCTGGGACAACCCCAGGACTCGGAGCTGACCTTCCTGCTGCCGGCCGGGAGACAGGAGTGCTTCTATCAGACGGCGCTGTACAATGGCAGCATGGAGGTGGAGTACCAGGTGAGACTCCTCACGGGACTAGGACATGGGGGGGTTGTCATCCATCTGTAGCTATTGGTCAAAGGCGGGGGGCACCCCTGGCCATCGGTTGAAGGTGGGGGGGCACGCTGTGGCCATCGGCCAAAGAATGTTGAGGGGGGGGATTGTGACCATCGGTCGAAGGTTTGGGGGGGGGATCGCGGCCATCGGTCGAAGGTTTGGGGGGGGGGATCGCGGCCATCGGTCGAAGGTTTGGGGGGGGGGATCGCGGCCATCGGTCGAAGGTTTGGGGGGGGGGATCGCGGCCATCGGTCGAAGGTTTGGGGGGGGGATCGCGGCCATCGGTCGAAGGTTTGGGGGGGGATCGCGGCCATCGGTCGAAGGTTTGGGGGGGGATCGCGGCCATCGGTCGAAGGTTTGGGGGGGGATCGCGGCCATCGGTCGAAGGTTTTGGGGGGGGGATCGCGGCCATCGGTCGAAGGTTTTGGGGGGGGGATCGCGGCCATCGGTCGAAGGTTTTGGGGGGGGGATCGCGGCCATCGGTCGAAGGTTTTGGGGGGGGGATCGCGGCCATCGGTCGAAGGTTTGGGGGGGGATCGCGGCCATCGGTCGAAGGTTTGGGGGGGGGATCGCGGCCATCGGTCGAAGGTTTGGGGGGGGATCGCGGCCATCGGTCGAAGGTTTGGGGGGGGGATCGCGGCCATCGGTCGAAGGTTTGGGGGGGGGATCGCGGCCATCGGTCGAAGGTTTGGGGGGGGGATCGCGGCCATCGGTCGAAGGTTTGGGGGGGGGGGATCGCGGCCATCGGTCGAAGGTTTGGGGGGGGGGGGATCGCGGCCATCGGTCGAAGGTTTGGGGGGGGGGGATCGCGGCCATCGGTCGAAGGTTTGGGGGGGGGGGATCGCGGCCATCGGTCGAAGGTTTGGGGGGGGGGATCGCGGCCATCGGTCGAAGGTTTGGGGGGGGGGATCGCGGCCATCGGTCGAAGGTTTGGGGGGGGGGGATCGCGGCCATCGGTCGAAGGTTTGGGGGGGGGGGATCGCGGCCATCGGTCGAAGGTTTGGGGGGGGGGGATCGCGGCCATCGGTCGAAGGTTTGGGGGGGGGGGATCGCGGCCATCGGTCGAAGGTTTGGGGGGGGGGGGATCGCGGCCATCGGTCGAAGGTTTGGGGGGGGGAATCGTGGGCCATCGGTCGAAGGTTTGGGGGGGGGGATCGTGGCCATTGGTCGAAGGTGGGGGTTCCCTTGATTGAATGGGGGCACCTGTACTCATTGGGCAAAGGTGGGAGTGCCCACACTTGTTGATCTAAGGGGGCACCCACATTCCTAGGTCGAAGGGGAAGTGCCCTTAGTCGATGGGGTTACCCTTGCTTCTTGGTCCAAGGAGGGGTAGTGCCCTCATTCCCAGGTCCAAGGGGGAGTGCCTTTGGTAGAAAGGGGGCACCTGTGCTCCTTGGTTGATGGGGGGCGGGGGGGAGTTCTTGTTGGTTGATGGGAGGTCACTTTTGTTCCAGGTTATAGGGGGGCACCCACACTAGGTCAAGGGGAGGGCGCCCATGCTGATTTGGCGAAGAGGGGTGTCCTCAATTGAAGGGGGAGTTCCTGCATTCCTTGGTTAAAGTGGGAGCTCCCATTCTGCTTGGCCGAAGCTGAATGCACGTTCCCAGGTGGAAGGTGGAGCACATGTGGTCCCCTTGAAGGGGGAGTGCCCACGACTCTTGGTTGAAAGGAGGCACCTGCTCTGCTTGGTTGAGGGGGGAATGCTCATTGGTCGAAGAGTTGGAGTACATGTGGTCCAAGGGTCCAGGCTAGGGTCAGGTAATGTCTCTTTTGCTTCCCATACTAGACCAACAATTTTCCAAGTCCTGTAATAGTTTGCTCATTTCTGATTTCCAAACCCTGCTCAGCTTCATTGTATGCACTAGTCGAAGACAGATTGCCAGAATACACTGATCAGCGCTACAGCTGATTGGCTGCACACGCTGATCAAAGCAGAATCTTCCAGCAAGCCTGTTTATGAGAAGTTGATTTCCGTTTCGTAAATGGGAACAGCTTGGGTGTGCAGCTGGTGGGGTTTGGATATCCAACATGCATGTTTGTTAGAGGTCAAGGTGAAGCTGCAGGATGAAAACCACTTGAAACTAAAGCTATGACCGCTCCCCATGTCTGTCCTGTGATGGTTCCTCTTAGCACAGTGGGTCATTTTATGCTCCATCTAGGATTTGTGGCTTCATTGTCTCCTTGCTGCCCCTGCAGGTTATCGGTGGAGCTGGGTTAGATGTGGACTTCTCAGTCACCACCCCTTCAGGGATCTTGCTGATCATGGAACGGAGGAGGTCAGATGGGGTCCACACGTGAGTAAATGTTCCTCCATGCTGCCCTTTACTCCTGACATCTCTCCATAGTTCCCTGTGTGCTCAGTGCCGCTGACCTTTGGCCGCAACTGATTTCTCTCGTCTCTTGTCTGGAGCAGCGTGGAGCCCACAGAAGCTGGAGATTACATGATTTGCTTCGACAACTCCTTCAGCACCATATCTGAGAAGTTGGTGTTTTTTGAGATCATATTTGACAGTCAGCAGGGTGACGACGAGCCAGACAGCTGGGCCGATATTGTGGAACCCGACGAGCTCCTGGATATAAAGATGGAGGACATCAAGGTATGTCTGGGGGACATAGTGCATGTATTATTCCATTCTCGTTCAGAGCTGTCAAAACTCCAGCATATAGGGGGAGGGGGGCGGTTTTAAAGCATAAGTTCACTTTTTTAACAAAAAATAATAAGTGCACATTTTTTTGCAGGCAAAAAAATGCGCATTTCCGATATATTGTTTTTGTTTTTTCTTTTGTTGTTGTGTGGTGTTTTTTTTTTTTTTGTTGCTTTGTGTGTTTGGTTTTGTTTGTGTTTGGTTTTTTTTTTTTTTTGCTGCTTTTGTGTTTTTGTTGTGTGTGTGTGGGGTTTTTTTTTAAATGGTTTTTGTAGTTTGTGTGTGGTTTGTTTTGTTTTAAAATTTTTTTTTTTTTTTGCTGGTTTTGTTGTGTGGGTTTTTTTTTTTTTTTTTCTTTGTGTGTGGTTTTTGTTTTAGGAGCCTGTAAGGCATTGCACCCATGATCAGCTGATCCCTACTATTGCTCTCTTCACCTCCCCAAAATGCCTCTTCCACTCCTCCTTCTCATGTTCCTCTCCTCCATTCCCAAAATCCATTCACTATATCCCTCTGCCCCTCCCAAACAATTGTATATTGTGTCCTCACTGCTTCCTTCGCCCCTCTATGGCACCCACCACCTCCTCCTATTACTCCGCTCTCCCACTGACCCCAACACCTCCACTAGGAGTTTCTCACGCTCCTGCACATCCCGCTCCCATGCCACCTTTCTCACCCTTCTCCTCCTCCTAACCGTGGGGGACATCTCCCCGAATCCTGGCCCTCCACCTCCCTCACCCGCTCAACACCCTCCCACCTCCACGTCCTACTGCAACCCCCACAACTTAGTATCTGTCCCCCTGCTCCCTAAAATCTCCCCCCTCGTTTTCATGTGCACTCCTGAACGCCCGATCGGTGTGCAACAAGCTTACCGCCATCCACGACCTCTTTGTTTCCCGCTCCCTCAACCTCCTAGCGATCACAGAAACCTGGATCCAGCCCACTGACTCTACCTCCCCTGCTGCACTCTCCTATGGAGGTCTCACCTGGACCCACTCACCCAGGCCTAACGGTCGTAAAGGTGGTGGGGTTGGCCTGCTCCTGTCACCGCTGAGCACCTTCCGAGTCCTCCCAAACCCCCCCTCCCTATCCTTCTCCTCCGTCGAGGCCCACTGCGTCCGACTATTCTCCCCAACCCCCCTGAAGATTGCTGTGCTATACCGGCCTCCTGGATCCATACCCCGCTTCCTGGATGACTTCTCCTCCTGGCTACCCTTCTTCCTCTCCTCTGAGCTACCCACCATCATCCTTGGGGATTTCAACATCCCTGTCAACCTCGACAACCCAGACACAGCCCGTCTCCTCCACCTAACCTCCTCCTTTGCACTTGCACAGTGCATACGATCCACCACCCACTCCGACGGAAATATCCTGGACCTTGTCTTCTCCAACCGCTGCGCTCCCCACAACCTCACTAACACCCCCTTCCCTCTCTCTGACCACAACCTGATCACCTTCTCTATCTCCTCATCCTCCAACGCCTACCCCTCCAAATGTCACACTACTACCAGCCGTAACCTCCGCAACCTTAATCCTGCCTCCCTCCACTCTGCAGCTGATCAACTCCACGACCGCATCCTCCCCCTGTCCTGCCCCGACTTGGCTATGACCGCCTACAACAATGCGCTCTCAACAGCCCTTGACTCACTAGCGCCTTTAACCACACGCAACATCAGACCCCGACCGCTCCAGCCCTGGCAGACTGATCACACCAAAACCCTCAAACGACAAAGTCGTGCCCTGGAGCGACTATGGCGCAAAACCAAATCCCAACAAGCCTTCACCCGCTACAAATCTGCCTTCCGCACCTACACCACCTCCCTCCATGCTGCCAAACAGGCCTACTTCCTGACCCTCATCAAGGCCCTCTCCTCCAATCCTTGCCGACTCTTCTCTGCCTTCAGCTCTCTACTCTCGCCACCCCTACCTCCACCCAGCACCTCACTCACTGCCCTTGAGATTGCCAATCACTTCAAAAACAAGATTGACACAATTCGCAAGGACATTGCCGCAACTCACACGCCCTCTCAACCGGTCCCCTCTCACACAGCTACCCCCTTATCCCCCCTCCCCCTCGACATAACCCGCAGGGACTTCGTCGCTGCTCAAACTCTCTCCAACCCCCTTCACCCTCACTCAGCTACCCCCTCATCACCCCTCTCCCACGGCCCCACCACTGCTCTGACCTCCTCTTCCACCCCACCCTACATTCCTCATACTGAAGCTCCCCCCACACTCCTCACCTTTGACCTTACTACCATTGAGGAAGTCTCCAAGATCCTCTCTGATGCCCGCCTCACCACCTGCCCCCTCGACCCTATCCCCTCACAACTCCTACGACCTTCCTCCTCCTCCATCCTACGCTCCCTCACCCACATCTTCAATCTCTCTCTCTCCTCAGGCACTTTCCCCTCCCCTCTGAAACATGCGCACATCACCCCCATACTTAAAAAGCCCTCCCTGGACCCCAATGACCCGAACAACCTCAGACCCATCTCCCTGCTCCCATTTACATCTAAACTCCTCGAGCGCCTCGTCTACACCCGCATAAGCTCTCACCTCAACGACAACAACCTCCTCGATCCCCTACAGTCCGGCTTCCGTCCCCTACACTCCACCGAAACTGCCTTACTCAAACTCTCCAACGACCTGCTAACCGCCAAAGCTAATGGCCACCATTCAGTGCTCCTACTCCTTGACCTCTCTGCGGCCTTCGACACAGTCGACCACCCCCTCCTCCTCAAAAAACTACACTCCCTCGGCCTCAGAGATTCTGCTCTCTCCTGGCTCTCATCCTACCTGTCACAACGCTCCTTCAGCGTTACCTATAATGCTACCACCTCCCCCTCACTCCTCCTCTCTGTTGGGGTCCCTCAAGGCTCTGTCCTCGGGCCCCTTCTGTTCTCCATCTACACCTCCTCCCTTGGCCAACTCATACACTCTCACGGCTTCAACTACCACCTCTATGCCGACGACACACAAATCTATCTCTCAACCCCTCACCTCACCCCCTTGGTCTCAGCCCGAATCACACACCTACTGAGCGACATATCAGACTGGATGTCGCTCCACTTCCTTAAATTGAACCTCTCCAAAACCGAGTTTCTTGTCTTCCCCCCAGCCCAGACACCACCCCCCCATTGACTTCTCCGTCACGTTCAACAACGCTACCACCAAACCCGCCCTGCAGGCCAGAGTACTTGGTGTCATTCTGGACTCCAACCTATCCTTCCAGCCCCAAGTCCAATCTTTAACAAACTCGTGCAGACTCCACCTCCGCAACATCGCCAAAATCCGCACGTTCCTAACCCCAGAAACCGCTAAACAGCTCATCCACTCCCTCATCATATCACGACTCGACTACTGCAACTCCCTCCTCACTGGCCTGCCTCGCCGCTGGCTATCCCCGCTTCAGTCTATCCTGAATACGGCTGCCAGACTCCTTCACCTTTCCAACCGCTCTGTCTCCGCCACCCCCCTCTGCCAATCCCTCCACTGGCTTCCGATTGCGCAACGGATCAAATTCAAAATCCTAACACTGACGTACAAAGCCGTCCACCATACTGCCCCGAACTACATCACTGACCTAATATCCAAGTACCGCCCAGCACGCACACTCCGCTCCTCACAAGACCTCCTTCTCTCTAGTTCCCTGGTCTCCTCCTCCCATGCCCGCCTCCAGGACTTCTCCAGGGTGTCACCCATCCTCTGGAACTCCCTGCCCCAACCCATCAGATTATCACCTACTCTCCTCTCCTTTAGGCGCACCCTGAAAACCCATCTCTTCAGGGAAGCCTACCCCACCCCCTGCTAACTTGTTGACCTCCTCCACTCTTCCTACCACTCCATCCCCCACAGCTATCTCCTCCTGTGCCACCATCCCCTCCCTCCTAGATTGTAAGCTCGAAAGAGCAGGGTCCTTGATCCCCTCATGTTTTGCATTGTATTGTTATTGTTCTGTCACATGTTCTGTCCCCCTTTGTAATGTACAGTGCTGAGCGAACTATTGGCTCTTTATAAATACTGTATAATAATAATCTCTGGTGCCATGCAGGCGTCCTGCAGACCTGTCGCTGTATCTGTGTGCTCGTACCTTGTACAGGCAAGCAGATACACACTGACAGGAAGAATCGATGAACTACCAAAGCGCTCAACAGCACCATGGAGAACTACAAGCTGATGGCTGCAAAGGCTGTTGGGATTTGTAGTTTCACATTCACAGAATACTGTAAATGAGTGACACAATTGTGACGGTGGTGGGTGGAGAAGATCCCCTACATGTTACACCCTGAATATGGGTGTAACATGTTATGAAAGGTGAACGTATCCTTTAAGAGCTGGTTCACACATGTGCGGTGCGGTTTGAAGCTCAGGTTTCACAGGTAATTGACACAGTAGTTGTTCAGCGGTTCATGTCAGGTTTACATCAGGTTCAGGACAGGATTATCTCTCAGGATTGTCCTTCCACACAAATGTGGTTTAGAAATAGTTCCCATAGAAGTCAATCGCCTGTGATAATCCAGACCGCACTGCTCAGAAATTGTACATGACTTTTTTTCAAACCGCACCGGACATATGCGAACAGGGCACCATAGGAAGCATTGTTATTTCACATGTCATATGGATTGGATGTGGTTCAAACCGCATCCAATCCGCATATATGTGAACTGACACTAAGCTAGCCATACACTAAACAATCTGATTGGACAGTCTCCATTTTAGATTGACCAAAATGGTGTAATAGGAGGACACATCTAAACAATCTGTTCAAATTGTATGCAGTCCTTACACTACACAGCTGATGGCAGATCTAATGATGATTGTACAGTCAGCCTAAGGCTCACCACACACATTACATTCTGATTGCACAATCACCTTTAGATCTACCAACAACTATGTAGTACAGGAGCTTGCTTGATTAGATAGTTTAGCTTTGTTCACCTGTTGCTTTGTTTTGGTAAATTGATTGAAAAGCCAGATTGTAAGTCTGTTGCACTGATCCTGGGCAGCAGTAAAATGGGGATTGGAATTGGAGAATCCTTTAGGTCCCAAATCAAAGTTGAACATTGCAATCACACAAATAAGCACCCCTTGCCCCTGTAACTGCCTGCCTCTATCGGGGGATCGGAAGTCTGCAGGACTGTGGCGTTGCACCCACGATCTGCTGATTACAGATTACAGGCTCCTTGATGAAAAATAATTAACTAGCAGCACATTCTGTTAGATGCAAAAAAAAGTGCTATTTTATGTTGTTATTATTATAATACAGTATTTTTATAGCGCCGAATGGTGTGCTCAGCGCTGTACATTAGCGAGGGGGACAGTACATGAGACAATACAGTACAATACACGAGAGGTTCGAGGGCCCTGCTCTTTCGAGCTTACAATCTAGGAGGGAGGGGGTAGAGGTACAGGAGGAAGTGGCTGTGGGGGATGGAGTGGTAGGAGGAGTGGAGGAGAACGGTTGTTAGGTGAGGTTGGGGTAGGCTTCCCTGAAGAGATGGGTTTTTAGGGTGTGCCTGAAGGTGAGGAAGGTAGGTGACAGTCTGATGGATTGGAGTAGGGAGTTCCAGAGGATGGGGGAAGTCCTGTAGAAGTCCTGCAGTCGGGCGTGGGAGGAGGAGACCAGGGAGCTGGAGAGTAGGAGGTCCTGTGAGGAGCGAGTATATTTTATACATACATACATACATACATACATACATACATACATACATACATACATACATTTATTTATTTTTTTTTTGTGTGTGTAAAGGTGAACTTATCCTATTAGGACTGTGTTGACGTGCTTTGGGCTTGTACCAATGGCATCAGTTTGAGACGCTCCTGAGATCATTCAGAATCCATTGACAGGTGCATTTGACATGCTTCACGTTGGTTTTGCTTTCCCCTAGTTTGCAAAAGCCCAGCACCACAGGCTGAAAAAACCCATCAGTTGGGAGGTAACTGACAGCTAGGACCTGACACAGGGGAACCCATTGTAGGCAAACCTCCTATCAGGATATCTGATCTGAGGTCTGTACTTTTTGTATTTCAATGTCATGAAGTTGGGTCAGTACTTCAAGCTAACATGTTTTATCACCATACAGGTGTACCTCTGTTTACGAATTTAATGCGCTCTCCGGGACGTTTTGTATTGCGAAAAAATTTGTAAACTGAAAGACGGTTTCCTGTAGGAATGCATTGAAAACCAATTAATCCATTCCGGAGGTCAGAAAAAAGTAAAAAAAAAAAAAAGTTGCTGTCACTATAGGTCAGTGCTGGTTTTTAAATGTAATTACTGGCTTTGTTTTTCTTCACTATAGCTCGTAGAATCAGCTGTCACTTTCCCCCCAGCTAAAAGAAAGTTTTCCTTTTAGTTTATTTCCCGGAGTTAAAAGAAACAATGTTTCCTTTTGGTTTGTTTTCTGGATTAAAAGAAACAATGTTTCTTTTCAGTCTGTTTCCCGAGATAAAAGAAACATTGTTTCCTCTTTAGTTTGTTTCCCGGAATAAATGAAACAATGTTTCCTTTTAGTCTGTTTCCTGAGAAGCAAAGTATCCTTTTAGCTCTGGGGAAAGTGACAACTAATTCTGTGAGCTGTAGTAATGGAGAAAAAGAAGCCGGCAATTGCTTTTAAAAATTGGCACTGGCATACACTTCGTATTGCGAAAAAAATTCTTAAACCGAGGGATTATTTTCAATGGATTTTAATTGTAAACCAAAAATTACATAACCGAGGCGTTCATAAACCGAGGTACACCTGTAGTCCAATTGCAAAGCTGAACTCCCCCCAGAAAACACAAGCATTTAACTTTTGCATTGCTGGGGGAACCACACTATAAGGGTCCCCCCCCCCCCCCCCCCCCGGAATTAAGATTTAAAGGGAACATGGAACCCCATCCTTCTGAGAACATCTTCTGATTTAGTGAAATGTGTTTTCTGTGACATTTCTATTTCTCCTGTCTTCTCTTGCCAGGAGTCCATAGAAAGTATGAGGGCCAGACTGGAGCGCAGCATGCAGATGCAGACAGTCCTGCGAGCCTTTGAAGCCAGAGACCGTAACCTACAGGAGAGCAATCTGGAAAGAGTCAACTTTTGGTCAGCCGTCAATCTCGGAGTTCTGGTGACTGTGGCTTTCCTCCAGGTCTACATGCTGAAGAGCCTCTTCGATGACAAGCGCAAGACCAGGACGTAGTAGAAGGAGAATCTGATGTTTGAGTCAAGTGTCTTCAAATCTATACAGTCTTCCGCCTGAACCAAGGATGTAGAATCAGCACATTCAGCCTGCGATGGTTGTCACTTTAAAGCAATCTCTTCAAAAACATAAAGCGCAAAAGGTGCAACATCCTGCAGGGAACTGTACCCTTGTAGGTTTATGGACCTGAACTGTCATGTCTGCAAGATACTTTAGTAATCCTCGCCACCTTTTGCAGCAAAGAACGCAGGAAAATATGGACTGGTCCCCCAGTTTTATGCAGTTTGGTGCTTTGCAGCATACATACCATAAGGAATATCGGGCTGCCTGTTGTGTGTGTGCGTGTCTGTGTGACATGAGAAGTGAGAGCTGCCCAAAACAACCAGTCAGCTGCATGCTTTCATTTTTTTTGACCCACAGGGACAGTCCTAAAGGGAATATCTTATTGGATGTTGCAGGTTTCCCCAACCAGTCATCAGTTTAGACATTTTTGTACATGAAGCATACAACCTGATCAGAGGTGTTCAGCCCCAATGTCACCCCAATTACAGGACGAGCCATGTTGAGCAAAGCCCCAATGTCACCCCAATTACAGGACGAGCCATGTTGAGCAAAGCCCCAATGTCACCCCAATTAGAGGACAAGCCGCTATGAGCAAAGCCCCAATGTCACCCCAATTAGAGGACAAGCCGCTATGAGCAAAGCCCCAATGTCACCCCAATTAGAGGACAAGCCGCTATGAGCAAAGCCCCAATGTCACCCCAATTAGAGGACAAGCCGCTATGAGCAAAGCCCCAATGTCACCCCAATTACAGGACAAGCCACGATGAGCCAATCCCCAGTGTTACCCCAATTACAGGGCAAGCCCCAATGTTACCCCAATTACAGGGCAAGCCCCAATGTTACCCCAATTACAGGGCAAGCCACGATGAGCCAAGCCCCAATGTCACTCCAATTACAGGGTAAGCCACGATGAGCCAAGCCCCAATGTCACCCCAATTACAGGGCAAGCCGCTATGAGCCAAGCCCAATGTCACCCCAATTACAGGGCAAGCCACGATGAGCCAATCCCCAATGTCACCCCAATTACAGGACAAGCCGCTATGAGCCAAGCCCCAATGTCACCCCAATTACAGGACAAGCCGCTATGAGCCAAGCCCCAATGTCACCCCAATTACAGGACAAGCCGCTATGAGCCAAGCCCCAATGTCACCCCAATTACAGGGCAAGCCGCTATGAGCCAAGCCCCAACGTCACCCCAATTACAGGACAAGCCACGATGAGCCAAGCCCCAGTATCACCCCAATTACAGGGTAAGCCGCTATGAGCCAAGCCCCAATGTCACCCCAATTACAGGACAAGCCACGATGAGCCTTCAGAGAGGTGTGATCATGCTATCAAATTTATATGAATTTGGCTACCACATTATTTGTGCAACAAGCGCAAAATTTCAGTAAGTCCACTAAAGTTCATTTTAAGGCACTTAAATGCAATATGTTACCAATTTTTTTTTTTTTTGGTAAAGCATAAAAAAATGAGGTTAGGCCGAGTGTGTCAAGCTTTCAATTTGTGTGCGCCTGCAAAAGGACAATGAACTTTAGTACTTCTATATTTTTCATAGGTGATGCTTTAAAAACCCCCTACAGGTCCTTGGTTTAGCATTAACCATGAATAATGGACCTAGAATTCTTGCACTCACTTTGATGTGATGGTGGTATGCAACATGCGTATCACAAGCAAAGATTTTGGGTGGCAGAGCCCGCAATAGGTTTGTGGAGGCCACAAAATGCTGCGCATGCGCAGCTTTTTTTTTTTTTTCTTCTTCTTGGGAGGGTTTTTAAGGGATTGTACCTGTTTATCTGAGGCTTGGGTTTGAAAGTGGTTGTAAACCCTTACATATACTCAGTATAGAACTGGCCTCTGGTGATACAGAGATGAAACAAATTGTCCTCCATAAGTTGTAACTGTTTATCTGCAGTAGTAATTCCCCTGTATCCATTCAAAGTGCAGAATTTACACAGGATCTCTCAGCCCTAAAAAGAATGGGGCAGAGTCCTGAAGTTACATAATTGAGAAGAGCTCCGAGAGTTGTTTGGAGGGATAAGACACCCCCCCCCCCCCCCCCTTCACACAGCTCACTGGAACAGAGATGAGGCTGTTAATCAGCTAGGGCCTCCCTCCTCTCTCACCATTTTTCTCTTGGTGTTAAGAAAACTTGTCAGAAAGTATTCATGCTGATAGCCAAGGAATGGAGCAGCTAGCAGAAATTACACTTGGTGCTCTTAACCTCTTGGTGCCGGTGCCTCCTGGCCCTTTAAGGCTTTCAGAAGACGGGAGGTGGGGTTTAGGGTCGCGACCGCCGTAACACGCCATTACGTTGGTCACATGATCGAGAAAGGTCCCAATCGAAAGAGGAGTTCGGAACCTTTCCGTGAGTACCGGACATGTATGCCAGTAGTGCGTAGAGCGTGCGCTCTCAGCACCTATGGTGTTTTTTTTTTTTTTTTTTAATAGAACACAAATGTGCAGCCACTTGGCATCTAGGCCCGGACACTGGGAGGCTGCACGTTTGTGTTCCGGCCGGCGCCAAGAGCTTAATTGAGAGGCACATGTTATAGAGGGATATGCTTTCTTCATATTTTATGTCTGAGGTTTACAACCGTTTTACCTTACTTTTTGACATCGGAGCCCAGGAAAGTATGGCGGATTGGTCAGGGATGGGCCACATTCTGGGGTAACAGAAAAAGTGATCAAGTGGCTCTACAGTTGCTAGATTACTTTCAAACTGCTCTTGTGAAAATGCACCAAAAATGCAACAGCATTTTCCATTCATTTCAATGGTGAGGTGCATTTTTGGTAAACACCCCCCCAGAGAATTCTGTTAAGTCATGCTTGCGTTAAAATTCCAAAAATAACTAAACATTACCCAGTGTAACCTTAGAAGTCAAATTTTTTTATTTGGTGCTAAGCTTGTTAGGAAATTTCTCCTCACTGCATATCCCTGGGACAGCAGGACAGGAATGGATGGGAGAGGGGGTCGCTGAGAATGGAAGGGAGAGAGGGGGGTCGCCGAGAATGGAAGGGAGAGGGGGGGTCGCCGAGAATGGGAGGGAGAGGGGTGGTCGCCGAGAATGGATGGGAGAGGGCGGTCGCCGAGACCGGAACACCCAGTCATAATAATCTGACAGAGGTTCCAACACTTCTCCGTGTCCCCACTATAGAGTTGCTCAGACAGGAAGTGAGGGGAGACACAGACCTAATATAAAAAACTAACAGAGGTTATGTTCCTTCCCTACTGGCTCCAAAACTAGAAATCTAGTTTTTGCTGGTGTCCTAGAGAAAGGCAATGGCTTTGCCAAGCAGCTGTTTTGCATATTAGCTTTCCCAAACATTTTTTCCAATAGACACTTTACCGAAAATAATGTGCAGAATATGGTTCTTTCGAACTTGTCAGTTGCTGTTACATATGTTACTATGATGTAAGGTAGGTCCATAATGTGTCTAAGAACATACCTGAGGCATGTCTCAAATGCTCTGTGATGCATTTCAGTGATCTGCTCTTCTCCGTGGTCCTGTACTGAATGTGACTGTAGAGCTCATGCTCCTAAGATGTTCCTGGAAACTTCAACTTTTCCCATTCAGACCTCACTTCTGGTAGGGAGTCAGCTATCCCTCATACGCTGTTAAGACAGACTGAACTCTTGCCCTGGTTGGAAACCACAGATATCGATCATATTGGGGTTGTTCCAGATTTTGTTCACGGCCAATTTATGCTGCAGTCTTGAAAAAGTGAAAGCGAACATCTGACTGGTTGTTATGGGTAATAGAACAAATCTTTTATCTTCAGTATTTGTATATGATGAGCTGAAAGATGGTCTTTGTGAAGAGGATTTCCACTTTTAAATAGAAATTTCCTATTTGTTCTGAGTCTAGTTCTGTAGAAGTGTCGCAGCCTCCAGAAGTGCAGCACAGCCATAAGAGCTATTACAGGGGTGCAGGGATATGTTGGTGGATCTGATACTTGTGTGACTCCAAGCCATGCTCTTCTCGGCACAGGCATGTAATTCTGCTGGGTTACTGAATGGGCTGGTAGCATCAAGGTACCCTAAATGCTGCTGGTCCTGTTTATTTTGGGACAGTGCTGCATACACCGAAGGCTTTATTAAATGCAAACTTGTACTAAGTCAGTGATTGTGAACCTTTTGGGGCCCGAGTGTCCAAACTGCGACCCAAAACCCACTTATTTATTGCAAAGTGCCAACACTGCAATTAAACCTGAATTGTGAGGTTTTAGTTTTGAAAAAACAACCTGTACATTCAGAGCTGGAGGTCCTCTTTAATTTACTGATTACAGGGACAGAGGGGCGATGTTCCACTGAGCACGGGCACGGAGGAGCGATGTGCCGCTGAGCACGGGCACGGTGGGGCGATGTTCCGCTGAGCACGGGCGGACGATGTTCCGCTGAGCACGGGCACAGAGGGGCAATGTTCCTATAAAATCCTAGGTGAACAAGAATGGGATGGGGTGTCAAGACCCTTCTTTCAAATCCCAGGTGTACAAGCTTGGGAAGGTGTATAGGGAGCCCCCTATTAAATCCCATCTGCCCAGGACTGGGAAGGTGGGTCGAGTCCCATTGCAGATCCTAACTGTATAAGGCTGGGAAGGTACAATGAGAGCCCCCTTTTAAATCCTGTGTGTATGAATCTGGGACGGTGGTTGAGAGCCTCCTTTCAAAGCCTTGGATGTAGAAGATTAAAAGTACAACTATTCATAAAATCCTGAACATTGAGCCAACCATCAGATACAAATGGCAAGCAGCTTCCAGCGCTGTGCGAATGAGGCTGCAGAAGGCACGATATCTCCGTGTTGAGCATGTAGGCATCTTCTGTTAAAAGTGAAAATCCATTTTTAAGAAAAAAAAAAAAGTTGTGGCTTAGCGGATGACATGACGTATACAAGCAATATGTCCAATTTGAATTATGTGCAATAATGAAATGTACAGCATCTCTCATAGGAATGAACCCCATTGCTCTCTTCCTCAAAATGTGAAGTCTATACCAATACTCATCACCAGCAGGACTCATACCTATCAAATGTTTGGAAACTTTTAGGAACTAAAGAAGATGGTGTCTGCAGCTTTTCTCAGATGATTTGGGCCACCTGTGTAGTCACTTGGACGGGAGGCTGCTGCTAGCAGGGGGACCTTTATCCAGATGTGTATAATGGCTCTCATAGAGTGTCCTCATAGGAGGCAGTCCAGATTGTGCTCTGCAGGTGCCATTGCAGCTGAAGCCTTTGATCACGGCTCCCAATTTCTCACGCGTGAACTGCGAGATTCGACTTATCACCTCGTGGAGGGGTCCAGATCATCTGAGGATTATTTAAAAGGTGGAATTTGCCATTAATATTTTTAAGCAGTTATTTCTTAAAGTAGTGTAATGTTTGACATGTCCTGATTTTTATTCTCCTGCAGTACATTTCATGCAGTATGTGTCTTGTAATGCCTGACATGGTGTTGTTGCTTCACTTATCTCAGATCACCATGTACAAATTCCCCCCCCCCCCCCCCCCCGAAAAAAACATTTTGCACTAAAAGTAAAGTATTGAAGATGAACTACAGGCATGATATATTTTTACATAGTTCCAGCTTGGACTGGGGTAATTTTTTATTTATATATATATACCTGGCCATAACCCTGGAAATCCCTGAAGTCTCCTAGATTGTAAGCTCTCAGGATCAGGGCCCTCCTATCCCTCTTGTACTGAACTGTATTGTTGCTGCATTGTCTCCCGTTATATTGTAAAGCGCTGAGCAAACTGTTGGCGCTATATAAATCCTGTATAATAATAATAAACACTGCTACTCCAGGGATCTCCATTTGTTCAGGGTACTGTGCTGAGCTGCCTGATGCATTGTGAACACATAGACGATGGCTGCTTAGCATGGATACCATTAAAAAAAAATGCTTTGCGTTTTGTCAATTAATGCAAAGTGTTCTTTGACTGGATGAGGTGGAGAGCGTGATGTCACTGCCCTGCCTTTCTGCCTCATCCAGTCAGAGAACACTTTGCATCCAAAACAAGTGGAGATTACTATAGAAGCTGTGTCTACTTCAGTGATTTTCCAGCTTCTGGAGGCATCAGCCAGGTCTAGTATATACATATACAGGTCCAAGCTGGTTGAATGTAATTGTGAAAATATACCACGCTGGGAGTTCCTTCAGTTCTCCTGTCTCATTGTAGAAGGCAATAAGGTAGGTGGGCTTGGAAAGGGTAGCCAGCGTGCTTGTGTTTTTAAAATGTGGTGCCTTCCTGCTATGGTGGTCGGTGGTCACCCCTGCCCCCCCCCCCCCCCAGCTCACTGGTAAGGGCCATGATTGGGTGGGGTTGGGCCTTTTAGATTGTAGAAATTAATAATTCCAACGTTGGAAGTGTTTACTTCTACTTGTAGAACCGCAAAAGGTGTCCACTTGACTGAACCCGTTACAAATGGTGCTGGAAATGCCAGGCCGTACCTTCCCTGCCCTAGTTTGCAGCACCCTACTATAAGAGGACAGATATGCTTTGACCTGTTGATATTCACCATGTCTAATATAAATCGATTGAAGTCCTAATGGTGCCTCAGTGATGCCGATCATGCCCCCCGAATCATGCTGATACCCGCCATGTCAGAACACCTCATCCACATTGCTGCTACAGAGAGATTTTGTATTTTTCTAGGAATTCCTCAGTGCCTGTAACCCCCATCAGTTCTAAGCATGGGATTTGCAAAAGACAATTCAGTTTGTTTACTTAGATTTCCGTGCCCTTTCTTAAATGTTTCTTTGTAATGTTTTGTGATCATGTTGTGGAAAAGAGAAAAGACGCAAACCTGATGATGAACAGTGGGACATATTTGATACTTTCAATAAATTTTGTTATTGTACATGTGGTTGGGAGGAGAGAAACACTATCGACTGTGGACCATAGCTGGTGGAGGTGATGAGTGACAAGTCTCCATTTCCAGCACAATGACAACAGCTGGATGCAGAAGGAATAGTAATATTATTATGATCCTGTGTCAGGTTGTACCCAAGTCAGTGGAGCTGCCCCCCCCCCCCACTCTATTACACAGGTGTGGCTCTATACTATAGAGGTAACTAGAGAGTGGTCACAGGTTTACTAATGACATAAATCCTTCCCTTAAAGAGGTAATAAACCCAAAGCAAACATCTATTGTATCACAGCTTACCAACTGTTAGATGTGATGGCTGCATTCATTTTCTGTTTTAGGCTTTCTTTCTATTTTCATCTGAGGATCTGGTCAGTAAATCTGTTGTTTTTCAAAAGAAACGTTTCAGCCAATGTATGAGTTACAGAGATGACTAAATATTTAAAAGAGACGTTCGGGATTTACAAAAAAAAAATGTATACTCACCTAGGTGGATGCAGCATTGATCCCCCTGCTACCTCTGCAGTAAGCGGTAATTATATAGTGACTGTCATTTTAATTTATTTATAAATTGCTGCATTTACAAACATGTTATACTTGCCTGCTCTGTGCAGTGGTATTACACAGAGCAGTCCCAAACCACCTCTTCTGGGATCCCTCGCCTGGGCTCCTGTCACCTCACAACCCCCCCCCCCCCCCCCCATGTGTTCCATAGCAAGCTACTTACTATGGAAGCACTTGTATGGGCTCTCTTCCAAGCCCCGCTCCGTCCACTGACACACAGAGCAGTTTTTTTTTTTTCCATTTGGGATGAAGGTATATAATTATGAATAAAAGCTGCGCATTGTAAACCCCCCTGTTAGTAGTAAATGGTTTGTCTCAGCCGTCTAAGTGCTACTTTGTCTGGTCAGCTTGGTCTATTAGCCCTGGTTTACATACAGTTGTGTCCAAAATTATTCAACCCCCACTGAAATTGAGTGTTTTGGCCAGTTTGACATTGCTTTTGATCATTCAGTCATCTTGCTTACATTTACATTAAAGAGGCACTTGTAGGTCAGACAAATATAACATAACAGTTATAATGAAATAACCACAAATGTCTTTTCTGTGCTCACAGCATTATCAGTTTTATTCAACCCCCAAGTGACATTCAATCTTAGTACTTAGTACAGCATCCTTTTACAGTTATAACAGCTTTTAAACGTGAAGCATAGCTTGACACAAGTGTCTTGCAGCGATCTACGGGTATCTTCGCCCATTCTTCATGGGCAAAGGCCTCCAGTTCAGTCACATTCTTAGGCTTGCGCACTGCAACTGCTTTCTTTAAGTCCCACCAGAGGTTCTCAATCGGATTTAAGTCTGGTGACTGCGATGGCCACTCCAAAATGTTCCAGCCTTTCCTCTGCAACCATGCTCTAGTGGACTTGGAGGTATGCTTGGGATCATTGTCCTGTTGAAAGGTCCAACGTCTCCCAAGCCTCAGGTGTGTGACGGACTGCATCACGTTTCCATCCAATATCTCCTGGTACTGAAGAGAATTCATGGTACCTTGCACACGCTGAAGCTTCCCTGTACCTGCAGAAGCAAAACAGCCCCAAAGCATGATTGACCCTCCACCATGCTTCACAGTAGGCAAGGTGTTCTTTTCATCATAGGCCTTGTTCTTCCTCCTCCAAACATAGCGTTGATCCATGGGCCCAAACAGTTCTAATTTTGTTTCATCAGTCCACAGAACACTATCCCACAACTTTTGTGGTTTGTCCACATGGCTTTTGGCATACTGCAGTCGACTCTTCTTATTCTTTGGAGACAGCAAGGGGGTACGCCTGGGAGTTCTGGCACGGAGGCCTTCATTACGCAGTGTGCGTCTTATTGTCTGGGCTGAAACTTCTGTACCCACATCTGACAAATCTTTTCTCAGTTCCTCAGCAGTCACACGGGGACTTCTCTCCACTCTACGCTTCAGGTAGCGCACAGCAGTCGAAGTCAGCATCTTCTTTCTGCCACGACCAGGTAGCGTTTCAACAGTGCCCTTTGCCTTGAATTTGCGAATGATGCTTCCTAAGGTGTCTCTTGGTATGTTTAACATCTTTGCAATCTTCTTATAGCCATTGCCCTTCCTGTGAAGAGAAATCACCTCTTCTCTTGTCTTCCTGGACCATTCTCTTGCCTTCACCATGTTTGTAACCACACCAGTAAATGTCTAGAAGGAGCTGAGTATCACAGTCATTTTAAAGCTGCCTAATTGGTGCTTATTATGCTTGATTGCTGCTCGGTGACATCCACAGGTGTTTTCAATACCTGATGGAAAGCACCTGTATGAACCTCTGTTCTTCAGAGTGGTAGTCTTTAAGGGGTTGAATAATTGTGGCAATGAAGAAACCACATAAGAACCATTTACTACTGTATTACATAAACAATTGATGTCATTTTAGTTGCATTTGGGTAGTTACAACGTCCTTGTAGGATTTGATTCTGAATACAATTCCAAATGTACACTATAGTCCCTAAACCCCTTTACAGCATTGGGGGTTGAATAATTTTGGACACAACTGTATATGTGGCCGTGTGGGCTGCGTTTTGCACAGGCACAAGAGCCCATTCATTTGAATGGACTCCTGTGCCCGTGACACACAGAGAACTCCCTGCATTTCTTCTAAAAATGCAGCCCACACGGGAACCTCGGTTCCCAGTACGGGTTGTGTTTTCCAGTGCGGGCGGCGTGCCATTAGAACTATTGGCACCCGCCCCCAGATTCTTCTGTGCGGGTGCACGGATTTTTCCGCAGCGGCACCACCTGCACAGATGTGAACCTAGCCTTAAAGGAAGTTGAAAAATAAGAGGGCTCAATCACACTAGCTCTGCTCTCTGAAGACCGAGCAAAACTCGAGCCAGGGTATTTTTGTTACTGGATCTTTGTCTCAACACCACCGATGTGGGCCAAGATGAGAATATCTGAAGTACAACCTTTTAGCGAGCACATAAACACAACGGGTAAAAACATCAGGTTTAAGCCGGAAAATTAAGAGAATAAAAAAATACCCTTTTTTTTAAACTGTCAAGTAGGGCGGTAAATTAAATATTGAAGTCTACAGGAAACAAATGCTTTTTGAGTCCCACCACCCACTGGAACACAAACTGGGTTTTATTTGAACTATCATTCACAAAAACACAAGCCGACAACAATACCATCTACTACACTAGTCTATCTCAGAAAAGGGTAGTAGCTGCTGCCGTGTGATATTGTTGGCTTGTGTTTTTAGGGAAAGCAGCACTTCCCTCTACAACACAAGCTGGCAGTTACTACTGTCGTTTGCCTCCTAATGTGAAATCCTGCTCTGACCATAAGTGGTGCCTCGATTACAGTCTAAAGGAACAATATATCAACCGACTTAAATGAACAAACTTAAAGTCCCAAAAATAAAATGTCCAAAATTTCACATAAAAAACTCAAAGTCCAACGTGATATCCAAATGTTGATGGATAAGTGCTCACTATTCCAAAATGAAGATGGAGATAAAACTCAGACGTTCTTCATATACCTAAAAAAAAAAACAAAATCTAGACATAGTGTATTAGGTATCACAAGTATAGTGCCACACGTGCAGCATGCAAAACACTATAGTGTCACAGCATTCGTGAAGAAGATACTCAATAGATATAGATATCACTGCAAACCATATAAAAAATGCATAATTACCCTAACTCAAAACAATATCAGCATGTGATCAACCAGTGTGCATGGAAAATCCCCCAGTTAGCATCCTCTTGTTCCTTTGGACATCACAAACAGACCAGGAATCAGTATATGAAAAATTAATATATAAATTTTATTGTAGCCACTTACATTAAAATCTAGTAAAACCGGCTTCCTGCTCCTAGCGACAACTGAGTACCACCATTGTGATATCACAATGATTTCCAGGGAGTCACCCCGTCACACTCCTGCCTGCCACTCTCACTCCAGCTCTGGGGGAGCACCAGGAGTAGACCGCGAGTCCCAGGAACACCAAACACAAGCGCTCCAGAATCCAAAATGGCCACCGCGGCACTTCCGGGAACGTCAATACGTCACGTGCCCTGGACGCGTTTCGTCACTTCCGGACTTTGTCAACAAAATGCTGCACGTGTGGCACTATACTTGTGATACCTAAGATAATACACTATGTCTAGATTTTGTTTTTTTTTTAGTTATATGAAGAACGTCTGAGTTTTATCTTCATTTTGGAATAGTGAGCACTTATCCATCAAGATTTGGATATCACGTTGGACTTTGTTTGAGTTTTTTATGTGAAATTTTGAACGTTTTATTTTTGAGTCTAAAGGAACAGTTACCAAGATAGGGACCAACAAGTGCTTGATATAACAAATATGTCAATAACAACCATACGGTACATCACAAGGGTACTGATTACAGTTATGGATTGCTGTAGATAAAAAAAAATGCATTGATTTCCATTTTAAAGTACAGGCTTACCTCAGTTTACAAACGCTTCGGTTAACATAATTTTCGGTTTACAAATGAAAATCCATTGAAAATAATGCCTCGGTTTATGAATTTTTTTCGCAATACGAAGTAATCCGCAGGATGCATTGTGCCTGGGAGGTTTATAGTGCCGGCCCTGTGCCTTTAAAGTGCACTTTATAAAGAGTTTTGAAAAGATAACTTTTTTTTTTTACTTTTTTCTGACCTCCAGAACGGATTAATTGGTTTTCAATGCATTTACAAATTAATTTTTAATCATGTCCCTGTACAGTATTTATGCCTTTAAAGTGCACTTTATAAAGAGTTTTGATAAGTTAACTTTTTTCTGACCTCTGGAACGGATTAATTGGTTTTTCATGCTTTCCTATGGGAAACCACGTTTCGGATTACGACATTTTCGCAATACGAAACGTCCCAGAGAAACGCATTAAATTCATAAACCAAGGTACGCCTGTATCTCCTATCCCAAGAGCAAAAAAGTTATATGTTTTAGTTTACCAGTCCTTAGAAGTGGTGGCTCTGTGTCTCTTTCAGACTCTTTTCTCTTTATTTTCGCCTGGTGATCCTGTTGTAGGGTGACACTCCCTGTACTGTATCTATAGAGGAGCAGCGTTATCACCTAAGGAAAGGATGTTAAGATTACAGAACATCTCCCTTCTCCTTACCTCTACAACACAGGGGAGGTGTTCTGTAGTTCACAAAGGTGAACTGTGCAGGGCTTATAACATTTGGATGTCAGTGCAGCAGAGGAAGAGCTGTCAGCTCATTACTGGAAGTTGGAAGCTCACTGGATTATTGGCAGGATCAACAGCTATTTTTCTGTCCTTTCGTTATTTTAAAAAGACAAAACATGGGGAACGTGTATGTATTGCACAGTTGTACTACATGTATTCATCTTTTATTTTGCCCAGACATACACTTTAAGTATGGGACGAGGCAGAATCCAGTTGCCTGAAATACAGCATGAACACAACCCGGTTAAAAGATTTTTTATTAGGATTAAAGAATCTCCCTACAATGTAACGCATCTTTTACAGCTATTACCATAAAATCTGTGTTAGACTGTACAAATATTTTGCAACCCTTGATTTCCACAATACGGGTAGAGGATCATTTATATAGAAAAGGAACCCAGGTGGAGGGAATAGAAATCATTTGTAGCTGTCATTCAATATGGTTGGCAGATCGTGACTTCTCCTGCGATCACTACGATGAGATCTGATAAGCAGGTTCATTAGGGATAGAATATCAAGAGTAATGGGATGAAAGTGTTCATTTTTCTATAGCCCTGCGTAGTCTTGTGTACACTTTACTGTTGCTAGCTCTAGCTGGTTAGAATAGAGAGGTATACAGGATTCCAGCTGGTAAAGAATCTAGTGGAAGTTACAAGAAAGACAGAAGGATGAAGGAAGGCAAATAGGCTTTTCACTTCTTTTATACATCTCTGTTTCCCTTCAGTTTCCTCTTTGTGGCTTCTTTTTTTCCCCCTCTGCATCTCAGGTAAGCGCCAATGCTATCTATATACATATATAGGAACTGTTTTACCTGTCAAAGGATTTGTGTTTCTGTACACCCACTGCTTAGATTTACACACACAGCCCTGTCTGGCAAGGTAGAGAACTGATTCTTGGTCTTGTCCTATCCCCAACCTGTGGCTGGACAGTAAAAGGAAAGGCAGCAGACTGATGAGCTCATCTCTCCACTCTCTCCTACTACCAGCATGTTCCCTGTTAGCACACAAGCACTGCAGCACAACTGACTGGCTCTGTTTTCTGGCTTAGGCAGCTTTAAACAGATCAAAGTATAAAATGTTAAGGCTGCACAATCAAGTTACAGTTCAGGAGCAACAGATGACATAACTCGAGATAAGCCCTAAGTTACAGCAGATCGATAGCTGGATATGGCCCATGCATGCATGTTCCAGGTGTGACTTAGGCCCCATCCTAATAAACCAAGACAGAATTGTTAACTTGGCCGATACTCTCTGCTTCAAACTGCTAAAGAAAAACTACTTTGAAAACCCAAAGTCACAAGTGTTTTCGACAACAGATCCTATACTTTTATTTCAGCCCAGACTGCATTGGTTGTAAACATTTTAGCTCTTCGGGTGCTCCAGTGGTTGAGGGCAAGTCAAGGAAGGTAAGTATAGTGGGGCTCGTCTTTGTTCACAAACTGCTATCTCCAACATCAACCACAATTTTTAAAAAATCCATAAAGCACTCAAAAGGCCTATCTGGTAAGCTAAATCCCAAATCACAACCCAGTACTGATTACACCATAAAGGCAGTCTTGTAGAACGTTCATTGTAGAATGCATATCCACTTCTCAACAAAGTTTCATTATATTCTGTTGGTCCAACTTCCGAGTGTTTTGCGCTTTGCTGAATGGAGAGATAATGTCAATGTTCTATGAAAGACCTTTTCTCATCATACATCACAACAAAGTCTGAAATCCAGGTTGTCATGCGTGGTAAGGTTATCGTTCATCTCTGTCCTGTAAAATGACCCACATCTTTAGATAGAAAGATTTAATTCTTCTCATGTCAGCCGAGAATATAATTAGCTGCTCGCTCGATAAGGACGTTTCGGGATGGATCTGCGTGCCACCTAATAGCAAAATTGTGGAATCAAGGTGTAATAATGCCATAATTCTTGGAAGACACCCAAGTTTTCAGAATATGTTCTGAAGATCTCATCACCAGAGTGGCTTGCCTGGAGCTGTCGGAGGTGGTCTTCTGCAAACAAAAATTCAGAAGTTATTAACATTTAAAGGATAAGGAAAGCATGAAATGAAAAATGAAGATAACAAAACCAATCCTGATTTGACTCCTGCAAAGAAACATGGTACAGGTCAGTTGGACGAGAAGAGCTGGCTTACAATTGGCATTCCACTTCATCCAACAAGTCTCATTGGGTCACAAGCCAATCAAGTTCTTTCACACCAAACTCAAACTCTTAATGGAGATGGCTTTCTGTACAGGGGCACAGAGATGCTGGAACAGAGAAGGTCCTTCAACAAAATTTTTGCACAAAGCTGGAAGTAAACAATTGCCTATGGCCTCATGTACACTGCTGCTCCTAAACATGAGTTTAGGAGCTTTTGGCATTTTTTTTTGCCTAAGAACCTGAACTTGGCTTAATAAAAGCCTATAGGGAGGATTTACTAAAACTGGAGCACTAAGAATCCGGTGCCACTGTGCATGGTAGCCAATCAGCTTCTAACTTCAGCTTGTTGAATTAGGCATTGGCAATAAAACCTGAAAGCGGATTGGTTTCTATGCAGACCTGCATCAGATTCTGCACTCTCCAGTTTTAGTAAATAACCCCCTATGTGCCCATGCTTTTACCAGAGTTTAGGGGCAGTTAAACATCCTTCTCCTGAACATGTTCAGAATCATGTTCAGGAGAGAAACACTTTGGCCAAAAAACACCACACATGGCAAAAAGCAGGTAAACACGCCAAAGCGCTAGCCGTGTTTAGCGCTTGGGTGTTTATTCATTTTAATGGCAACTACTCTGGCCAATGAAATGAATGTCCAGCACTAACTGTGGTACCACCTTTACATGTTTAGAATTTTTCTGCTGCCAGTAGAGTTGTCTACGGCAATTCCAATATACATGTAGCCTAAAACAGCCTCTCCCAACCTTTCCAACATAGAGGAACCCTTGAAAAACTTTCCAGTCTCAGAGAACCCCTGCTAAAAATGACTATATCTACAACTCATGATACGTTCGTGTGATGGTCAGTGGGATGAATGCTCCTTACACCTCTGGTCATTGGGAAGAATTACCCCCTTATAGATAGCTAAAAAGAACAATAGTGTTAGTGGGAACTTATCTGAAACTCAGAAATTGTTTGTTGCTCAAGGAACCCCTTGTAACCTCTGGAGGAACCCTGTTTGAGAACCCTAGCCTAAAACGTCTTTGTATGTTCCAGCAATTACAATACTCTTTACTGGAAACACTTGAACTCAATTGTTTTGAAGGGAGGACATATACTCAGTGTCAGTGCTTTTCTCTCCCAACAGTTATAGAATATAATTAAAAGTTGCTTTGAGGGGCTAAAAAAACGTGGTTACTTTGTTTTAATATTTTTATGTCAATGTGTTTTGCCTTTTCATTTTACATCTATGTAACGCCTAGGCCTTCCTTCCTTGGCTTTTTGGAACTTTTAAAAAAGGGATGAGAGATGCATAATACCGAAATCATGTAGGTACATGTCCATTGTACAGCTGGCTTTGTGGGACTTACTTCCAGAGAGAAAAAACAAATCCTATTTTTTGGATTGCTTCTAAAACATATGCTTGAAGACCTTTACCCCAAGGGGTTACAGAAAAACATATTTCATTAACATTCAGGTGTACCTTAAAAAAAAAAAAACCTCAGTAAAGTTTCCCCCCACTATGCCCTTAGGTAGTATACATGAAGGCAGACCTCAGATGTAGCGTGATCTTCCGCTACAATGTCTAAGCCAGCCTTTTTCAACCAGGGTGCCCATGCACCCTGGGGTGCCTTCAGGTTTCTTCAGGAGTGCCTTGGCAAAATGCCTTAAACTGCTCAAATATTAGGTACAAACCAGTGGGTGGATCAAGCCTGCCTCTTAGTTACGCAAGCCACAGGTTTTCATTGTGCACCATTACAACCTTCTAGCCACCAGTGTCCTAACAATCAATGACATCGTTGGTTGATAAGGGGGATGTCTGGCACCTGCATAGTATCCACCTCTGCCCCTCCCTGTCAGCGCTGGGTCACATTAAATGAGGAAGAGAAACTGAGGGAGAAGAGAAACATTGGAATACTAGTCAGTACCAGTGTGCAAAAGTGTATTTGCTTTGGAAAAAGAAATGACCTCTAAGGATGGGTGTCCTACATCTGTGGATGTTGCTCCTTTACATAAAACGATTAGTTCAGTTTTTACATTTTACAATGGGGTGCCTCGAGATTGTGCAGAATTATAAAGGTTGCCTTGACTGAACAAAGGCTGAGAAACACTGGTCTAGGCAATGTTTACTTTCACTTTTCCAGTGCACAGGTGTGACTGTGGGCTTCATAGAAATAAATGGCTCACCTAATTATCTCTGTGGAGCTTCTAGTTGCACCTGCATGTTGCCTCACCCACCTGAACTATGGGCAGTGCAGCAAAAGGTGTTTTGCATCTGGGTCTTGGGTATACTACCCAGAAGGGAGTGGGGGAACCTATACCAAGTTTTTTCCCATTCACTATAATGACCTTGTTGCAATTTTCAGTGCATTCAAACCATTGAACCTTACTTTTTTATGTAGCTCTATGTCTGAAATGATAACAAGAGCAGCTTTAGCCATTCTAATAACTCTTACTTGGGTCTGCCTATGAGGTTGGATATTTAGACCCCGACACACCAGGGCCAGTATATACAGAAGGCAATTAACCTACCAGCATGTCTTTGGTCTGTGGAAGGAATACCCAATAGAAACCCATGCAAGCAAAGGGCAAACATGTAGATAAAGTCTTGGCTGGGACTCCTACCAAAGGATGCCAGGGTTTTTTTTTTTCATAAATCAATAAAAAAAGTAAACTTACCCTATAAAAATTGTTTTGAAAAATTGGCTTTTCATTGTCACTTTTGCATCTCCCAGAATTTCGAGAAAAAAAAAATTCTTCCATGCAACAGT